>NW_022196903.1:75664524-75673217 GCF_008632895.1 Mastomys coucha
CCCCCCCCAGGCCTGGGATTACAGAGACTCCCCTTAGGTTCTCTTTAACAGTTCTTAAGCCTTCTTGCAGTTTCATTTTGTTGCTGTCATAAAACACCCTGAACTAAAGCGACCAAGGGGAGGAAAAGGTTTATTTGGATTATAATTCCAAATCACACTCCAGGATTTCAGAGAAGCCAGTGCAGGAACTCGAGAAGCTAGGCATACCCATAGTCAGCAGCAGAGGGACAAAGCCCGAAGCGCTTGCTTGTACTCAGCCATTCTTATACAGTTCAGGCCCGACCTATGAAAACAATGATGCCTGCATTCATTTCCCCACCTCAATTAACAATCAAGACAATCCCAGAGGGAAACACCTCAGCCAACTTGCCCTACACAAGCTGTCAAATGAGAATCTCTTCCAAGGTAATCCTGGGTTGTGTCAAATTGGTAGTTAAAGTTAAGCAACACAGGAATATTAAAGTTTGCATATGAAATATTCTACTTATAGGCTCATTGTGTTTAATGCTTCCACCTGTTTGTGCCATTTGGGAAGTTTCTGGAAGCTTTAAAAAATGAGGTGGGTCATTAGGGGGAATGCCTTTGAAGAGTATACCCAATCCCCAGGCTTCTCCCTATCCTGCGTCTTCTACATCAAAGAGTTAATGTTATTTTCTGTCACACACCCTCATAGACATGATGTTCTACCAGAGTGCAAGAAGCCCAAGAGACCTTGGACTGGAACCTTTCAAACTGTGATCCCAGGTTAACCCTTCCTTGATGTGTTTGTGTAAGTTGGATATTGGTTGATAACTAGTGCAAAGAGAAAAAAAAATGTTAGCTTTAAACAGATTGTCCTCCCACACAATGGTGCATGGTAGGAGCCAGAGTTCCATACTTTTTCTTGGTTTGGAAGGTATATGAACAAATGTCTGTTTACCCACATAGGACATCAACAACAGACTATTGATCCCATCAAAGTCCAACTCAGAGAACCAGTGACTTTACTTGCAGAGCACAGATCATGTACAGGAGTCTTGGAGACAGCCAAAGTCTCACTTCATCATGGTGGACAACCCCCAAGGGACCCTATCTTTAATTAAACTCCTACTTCCTATATACTCTTGCTTTTCTTGCTATTATTTGTAGCTAGCAGGTGGAGATAGGCAAAAGAGTGTAGAGGCTGCAATCCCAAGTGAGATTCCAGGGACTTCTCCTTCCTCCTAGTCTAGGGAGGGTCAATAGCTCTGTTTCCATAGCCATAAGCTTAGCTCCTTCTGGATTGTTCTGCTCGAACTCTTGTTATAGCTACTGTGTCAAGACAGTGTCTACTTCAAGACAGTCATGATGTTGTGCTCAGAAGAGAAAGGCATATTATAACAAGCATACCACAAATGTGATACTGGATGAGAGGGAGATGAGGGAAGGAGACAGAGGAGCCAAGGAGAGGAGAAATATGAGAAGAGCCTGAGCTGGCAGGGAGAACCATAGATTGAGGCCTGCAGGATGGGAAAGAAGGGATGAAAAGATTCAATGCAAACCCATCCTGTTTGGCAGCCTCACACAGGGACCTGGAGCTAACTGCTCCAAGCAAATTTCACAGCGCGATCGTGGGACTTTGACTAATGCCAGCAAGGCTCTTTAATTTCTTCCAAGGAATGGTGTATACAGGATTTTTTTTATTACACAGATCAATCATTAGGAAGTGCTTAGTGATATTATTCAGACAGTTAACCTGACATGAGTACGATGACAGTGGTAGGAAACAAGTGAGAATTACCCTCGTAAACTTGGGGAGTAAATTAAATCTTTTTGTTAAACTTGTTTATGGAAAAAATTATCGATTCTCTGGGTAATAATGTGACTCTGTGAATTGGATTTTATGTTATTTAGGGACTGATGATTGAAATTATACCAAGGCTTGTTTTTTTTTTTTTTTTTTTTTTTTTTTTTTTTTTTTTTTTTTTTTTGGATGAAGGACTGTGAAATTTCATTTAGAGTGTAGAATATTATAATTGCATAAATTAGTCAGGACTTGTGAGAGGCTTTTTTTTTTCTTTTAAAAATTCAGGTGGTATATGGAGCCCTGGTGAGAGCTATTTCTTTTCAGCCTCAAATCAGCTTTATTTCTTGTCCCTTTCATAAACGTCTCTCCTGTGCTATGTGTGTTTCTGGGGGAGAATTCAGCATGTGTTGTTACATTCTGCCAAGAGAAGTGGCCTATTGTTCCCCGCTACATTTATGCTATTTAAATGCATCCTGTGATGGAGCACAGCTAAAAGAAGAGGCCAGTGTTGATTTCCTACTCACTGTTAGGTATAAAAGATAAAATAGAGGTTTGAAGGAAGAACAGTCAAATCCATGCACAAAGGAGGGTTCTGACTTTTATGGACTTCCATGGGGTGGCATGAAGTTACACACCCCATGACTTAGCCTGGACTAGCCTGTGTACCCAGGGACCTGGAAGCAGGTACTAGGTAGGACCACAGTCTTATCTTGCAATTTCGAGGAGATGGAGCTGGACTTGATGTTCTTGTTGAGATCTGTGTGCCGAAACTATCAATTCTTTCTAGAAAACAGACCGCAGGAGTAGCCTGGTCTGACTTCCAGGAGAGAGATCAACAGAGTAAGAAAGGCTATGTGGGGGTTTGAACCAAGGAGCCATGTGGGGGTTTGAACACGCTTGGCCCCTAGAGTGGCACTATTATGAGTTGTGGTCTTGTTGGAGTAGGTATAGCCTTGTTGAAGTAAGTATGTCACTGTAGGCTTGGGCTTGGAGACCCTCCTCCTAGCTGGCTGGAAGCAGGTTTTCTCTTGTTTGCCTTTAGAACAAGATGTAGAACTCTTGGCTTCTCCAGTACCATGCCTGTCTGGATGCTGCCATGCTTCTCAGAGTGATGATAATGGACTGAACCTCTGAACCTGTAAGCCAGCCCCAATTAAATGTGGACCTTTTTAAGAGTTGCCTTGGTCACGGTGTCTCTTCTCGGCAATGGAAACCCTAACAAAGACAAGCCGTTTAGAATTCACCTCAGAATTAGCTGCTTAAAGAATGAAAGTGCAGAACATTTTTCAAGTAACATCTGGCCCATGTTTGGTGACTACCTCCATGAGGTATTAGCCTTTGGCTATACTGGCAGATTGTGATAGCTACATCCAAAGCTGGAGTAAAGAGGTGAGCCAGCAGGATATAAAGCAAAGGCCAAAAGAGGTGTAAGAGATACAGAGAGGAAGCTTACAACACAGACAGTGGTAGTCTAGTCAATGAAAGAAAGTCTGTGGGAACCAGTGCTGCAGAAGGCACTGAGACATGAAGAGCACAGTGTGAGATCACACTAGGGAACTGCATAGGTTAGTTTTTGTCACCTTGGCCCAAACCTAGATATATCGATGATGAGGGAACCTCAGTGGGAAATTGCCTTTATTAGATTGGACTGTAGGCATGACTGTGAGGATATTTACTTGGTTAATGAATGATGTTCGGGGTCCCAGCCCACTACAGGTAGTCACACACACACACACACACACACACACACACACACACATTTATGTATATACTTATACAGCAGAGTCAGCTATAAGGAACAAGCCAGCAAGCAGGGTTCTTTCGCAGTTTCTGATTTGCCTCCAGGTTACTACCTTGAGTTCTAGTCCTGACCTCCCTTCACAATGGAGTATAAACTGGAAGCTGACACAAAACTCTTCCTCCCCAAGTTGCTTAGCCATGGTGTTTATCACAGTAACAGAAAGCAAACAGACAGAGAGTGAGCTGAAGATTTTGATGACAGCACAGGCTACTCTACCATTCTGACTAAGGCTGGGACTGCTTAGATGTCTCTGGATTGAAGAGTGTTTGGGATTGCCATCAACCAGAATCACCTAGTTCACCTCCTGTCTGGAGCTCAGATCCTCTATGCTGACCATTGGCCTTTGCCTGAAGTTCTCAAAGACCCCAGTCTTCTGAGACAGAGAGATACAGTTCTGACCATCTCTCACAGCTAGATGTAATTGGAAAATGTCTTCCTGACTCTTGGTATGTAACTCATTACTAGAGATGTTACCAAGCACTTACAAGGCCCTGGGTTCAAGCCCAGGTATTGGGAAAGAAAAACCGAAGTTCTTAGTAGAAAGAAAACTATATAGGAGAAGAAAGGGGATGATGGAGTTGGGGTAGGAGAAGCATAGTGTACTATGTAAGGAATATGCTCAAAGTACATTATAGACTTACATAAAACTGTCCTTTTTAAACTTAACATCATGTACAATGAGTATACACAATAGAAAACCTTTTTAAGAGAATATTTATTTGTATTGTGTATGTATCTGTGAGTATATGCTACATGAGTGCAGGTGCCTGTGGAGTCAAGAAGGGGATGTCAGGGCCCCTGAAGCTGGAATTGCAAGCAGTAGTGAGTTGCTCAGTGTGGATGCTGAACTCAGTGGGAGTTGAACTCAGGTCCTCTTCAAGAGAAGCCAGTGACCCTAATTGTTGAGCGAGCTCTCCAGTCCCTGAAAAACATTTTAAAGGATCAAAAAGAGAAGAGAGTAAAAGGAGCAGAGTAGAAGGCAGGCTGTGAATTTGGCCTGGAAGGAGCCATGCCTGTTGCTCCTCTCTGGTCTGTAGGAAGAAGGAGGAATGGTTCAGAGAACTGCACAGCAGCCTTTTTGTGGTATTGCTAACATCGTTAATTTGAGGAAACATTCTTCCTCAGGAATTCACTGTGTATATAGAATAAATGATTCTATTTATAAATTAAAATCATACATTTAGTAAAAAAAAAATAATTCAAAGTTTCTGATTATGGCAAATAGCCCTTTGGACTATCCAGGACTAAAAAAGGCTCTAAGAGTCATGATGGCTTCCTGAAGCAGGATACACATCTTTGATTTATTTATTATTTATTTTTTATTTTTTATTTATTTTTTCTTTAAAGACACTTACTCCTTGGTTAATGTTGCTTTTAAGTCTTCAAAATTTTCTACAGTGGAGTTTCCTAAATCAAGTGTCCCACAGTAAAATGTGATTGATGGGGGCTGGTGGGTGTAGTCTTCCTGTTCCAGCTGTGTAGTCTATGCAGTCAGTGAATACTGTCTCCTCAAAGGTATGTCATGCTGTGAAACATAACTGAACTCATTGTTGACGAAGGCCCCTGACTCCTTCAACGAGCCTCAGCTAAATTCTATTTTAATCCACGTTTGTACTCTTATTGAATGGGTTGTTGTTTTTATAGGAGTCGGAACAAAGGAGGACCTTACGTGAGTCCTTAGTAAAATTCAGCTTGTTAGATCAGCCAAATGTTTTGACCTGGAAAGACCGTCCATAATTTAACATTCAACACGCCTATTTGTTTTTAAGTTGTTGTTGCCTCTTTTTCTCATCTGTAAAGGGGAAGGGGAAGAGATTTACTAAGATGTGGTCTAGTTTACTGCAAGTAGAAATGCCCTCTGGGGGATGTCCATTCAACTTAATATAGCCATCTTGTGGTGGCTTAAATATGAGGTCCCTCATAGTCTTAGGAACTCAAATACTCGATCCCTAGCTGGTGATACTGTTGGGAAACTTAGTTAGGAGTATGAGGCCTTATTGAAGGAAGTATGTCTTTAGAGACAGGCTTTGAGAGCCGGGAGCCATTTTACTTTTGCTCTCTGCTTCCTGCTTATAGTCCCAGGGGTCCCGGGCTGTCCCAGCTGCCTGCTGTCATAGCTCCCTGTCATGATAGACTCTTATTGCTCTGGAACTTTTAACCAAATCAACATGTGAATGTAGGAAAAATAAGAAAAGATGTGTTGAAGATAATTAAAAAGATAGCTTTGTATTGCCTTCTGGGCCAAGGCAGCACATCCTGGATAAGTACTTCCTTAAAACACACAGTGTGTGTATAAAGGAAACTCATACCACAGTTTGCCTGCTCCAATACCAGGCCTTCTCCAGAAGAAATTAACACCAGGGGACATTTCTTCTCTATTTGGCTTTGGTCATGGTGTGTTATCACAGCAGTAGGAAAGTGAGTAATAAACAAATTAATTATGGGGGTACAGAGCTGGACAGAGGGCAAGGGTTAAGAACATGTCCTGCTTAACCTGTGACAGTGTGAGCCTCATCTTTCCAAAATTGTACCTTACTTCCTATATTGGTTCATTTTCTAATTCCTATGACAAAATAACTTGATGAAAGCAAATTAAGAAATGGTGGGTTTGTTTTTAGCTCACAGGTCCAGGGCATAGCCTGTAGGCTGTATCATCCAGGCCTGTAAAAGGACATCATGCTCACTCAATGATGGATGCTGCATATGTAAAGGAAACTAATACTACAGTTTGCCTTGGAGCCCAATACCAGGCCTGCTCCAGAAGAAATCAACACCAGGGAGCCTGATGTATTTTTCAGGTAACTCCTAAATCCCCTGACATCGTTATATTTATTTACATATTACTTTTAATAATATGTGTATGTGGTAGGGTATGTGCATGTGAGTGTGAAGGCCAGAAAGAAAATGTCAGCATTCCTGTAGGGACAGTTACAGGTAGCTGTGAGCCACCTGATGGTAATCCTAAACTTGGCCTGGTATTCTGCACATCCAGAGACAAAATCCACATGAGGTCATGGGATGTCATCATCAGGCTGAGACTCAGTCTTTGGGCACTAGCTTAGAGTTGAGGCCATAGAATGTCCCCTGGTGTTGATTTCTTCTGGAGAAGGCCTGGTATTGGAGCAGGCAAACTGTGGTATGAGTTTCCTTTATACACACACTGTGTGTTTTAAGGAAGTATTTATCCAGGATGTGCTGCCTTGGCCCAGAAGGCAATACAAAGCTATCTTTTTAATTATCTTCAACACATCTTTTCTTATTTTTCCTACATTCAGGTACTGTGCTCTATCACAGGCTTTCCCTGGGTATTAGAAGGCATCCATATCCTTCTAATATCTATATGCATAGATAGTGCAAGTTAGTGGGGTTTGTGGGTTGACAAGTACCTGTTCTACCATCTTACTAACATCTCTTAAAGATTCTTCTGTCTCCCAACCACTCTGTTCTCTTTATAGCTCTATATCCATTTAGAATAACAACTTTCAGGAAGAGAAGGCCATAAAACACAGTAAGACTGGAGATAGGAGTTATTGCATGCCAGAGGCGATAGTTAAAGGAGAATATGACTAATTGAGATTCTTGGGATTGGCATATGTTAAAAATTACTCTTCCTTGGGCACCTATGAGTCATTGTGCCAGACAATTCTGCTGAAGACATAGAAATGCATCCCCTTTGGGGATGGTAAATTGGCTTAGCAGGGCAAGTGTTTGTTGCCAAGCCTGATGGCCTTTGTTCAATCCCCTGAACCCACTTGGCTGAAGAAGGCAATTGTCTTCCACAAGTTGGCTTCTGATTTCTGTACATGCCCTACGGTATTCTCCCTCCCAAGACAATGTAATAAAACATTTTAAACCAAAGGAGCACAATTTCCAGGGAAGTAGTAAGGAATATCAGTCGTCAAAATACTCAGAGAGGTCACAGAGATTGAAGCTACCCCAAGCAGACTGGGAAATAAAATCAAGCCAAGGTATAAACAAACTCAGCCTCATGAATGACCAGCATTAAAATCTGAATAGAGAATTTGAAACTAATAATTAAAACCTGCAGAGTTTTCGAAGGGAGAAATAAGACAACTTAGAAATCAAAACTATAAAAACCAGTTATTAAGAGTTCAGTGATAGGGGCTGGAGAGATAACTCAGTGGGTAAGAACACTTTCTATGCAAAGACTTGAGCTCAAAAGTCAGGTATGATCACATACCTGCCTGCTAGCCCTATACTGAAGGTGGTGGCAGGAACAGAGAGATAGGAAGATCTCTGGGGCTTGCTGGCCACCAGCCTAGCTCTAGGCTTAATGGGAGACCTTATCTCCAGGGAATAAGGTGGAGAGTGACTGAGCAGGATGGTTGATAGCCCCAGGCTTCCACACATGCTCACATGGGCACTTCCACGTGTTTGTGTGTGTGTGTGTACTCGCGAGTGTATGTGTATACACAAAACTAGCTAATTACTTAATTTTTAAAAATTGAGGGAAGAGATTAAAAAATGCATCTGACAAAACCGAAGAGAAAAATTGGTAACCCAGAATATGGGTTAGCTCAAAGAAACCACAGGAAACTGGACCATGACAATAGGATGAGAAGTATAAATAATAAGAGACACAATTGATACCCTGAGTGGGTTTACCAATATGTGTCATTTGAGTTTCAAGCGGTACAACAACAAAAAGTCCAAAAAGAGAGAGCAGGTATTTGAAAAAAAAGTAGCAGAAGATAAATTTCCAGAATGAAGTCTACAGATTCACCAATCCACCAATTCAGAAAGAATAACAGAGCAGGCAGTTCAGTCCAAGACAATTCAGAGGTAATGAAAACGTGTAGTCAGAGAGTTTTCCCCAAAGACCAAGGGTTAGAGTAACAGCCGACCGCTCAGCATCTAAAGACATCAAACAGCTGGGTGACCGGGCAGGCTGCGGAAAGTGAAGACTCCTGACTTAGAGACCTAAGCACAGTGGAAACAAGTCTTCAAAAGCCGTGGCAATGGAGAGACATTTTCAGACACGTAAAAACAGATTTCACCATGAGCCTACCCATGCTGAGGAAAACGCAGGGAGACGTTCTTCCGAAGGATCTTGAAGAAGGAAGCGGGCAGAAGCAAGGGGGCAGAAGCAAGGGGGCGGAGAGAAGG
>NW_022196903.1:75673364-75675903 GCF_008632895.1 Mastomys coucha
AGGGGGCAGTAGGAAGGGGGCAGTAGGAAGGGGGCAGAAGGAAGGGGACAGTAGGAAAAGGCACATAGTGTTGATCATTCCATGTTGTGCACTGCCTTGGAGTCCACTTTTAATTACACGTTTAACTTTCCATGCCCAAGTCAGGATCAGCAACCTTTGACACAGCCTCGCGTTTCATGCTTCACCCGAGTGGCTCCAGCTAGTACTCCTGAGATCATAAACCTCCTGTCTAGCCGGCCAGGCTCCCTGCTTTCAGTCTCCTTCCCTTAAATGGACCGTTCAGACAAAGTGACACCTGTCAGCCCCAGCGCAATCTCCTGGAAATAGTACCTGCCTGTTTTCAACTCACTCATTCTTTCCTCCCTTCACCTGCCTGAGGGGCTGGAGAGATGGCCCAGTAAGAGTTCTTGCTCCTTTTCTCAGAGGATCTGAGTTCGGGTCTCAGCACCCACATCAGGCATCTTGGAACCACTGAGAATTGCAGCTCTAGGGGATCCAATGCTGTTTTCTGTTCTCAGTGGCCATACATGTGTACACACACACACACACACACACACACACACACACACACACGCACACACACACACACACACACAGACATGTACATACACACACGTTTGTATGTGTGTTCAAGCACATTCATTAATTTAAAAAAAATCTTAAAATCGACCTCTGTGAAACTTGTTTAGAGAACACAATATGTTCAAGAAAGATATTGGTCCATGGAGTCTCTTGTCTCTCTGTCTCCGTGTTTCTCTGTCTCTGTCTCCCTTTTTTCTCTCTCTGTCCTTCTCCTTCTTTGTCTTCACTCTCCTCTACCTGCTGATATCTGTGTTTGTGTGTAGTCCCCCAGAATGCCATGTATTCTCCAACACCCAGCACCTGTAAGTACTAAAACTGAAAACTTCCCACATCCCCTGCAGTCTGACCCCTATAGTGAGACCCCTTCCCCCACAAGGTCTGGCTAGGTCTGCTGTCTGAGGCCTGATGAAGTCCTAGTGACCAGCTTAGTTGTGAGTTTGCAAAAGCTTGGGAAGGAGCAGAGGAACATTTCTTCAGTTTACCTCTTTAAGCTGAAAGTTCAAAATAGCCTAAATTAATGTATTAATATAAAAGGAAGAAACTGGGTCTCTTACAGGACAGAATGGCCTCCAACACATTGTACAACCTGAGATGACCTTGAACTTGTGATCCTCCTGCTTCTATCTCCTGAGTCCCACAGTGCTTGGTTTATAAGATCCTGGGGATTGACCTTGTGTGCATGGCAGGCAAGCACCAGCCTAACGTTTACAGAGGACTTGGTTATATATTAGGCATTCCTTCTAGGAAGTAGGAATCCAGGTTACACTCAATCTGATGGTGGATTTGCTCTTCGCAATGGCTCACAAGTGCTGTGATAACTTGCATTATCTTCAGGTGAGAGTTCATAGCAACCTAGGTATGCAGGAGCTTAGGAGGATGTCATTTTATAACAAGGCAAAGGAAAAAATGATCAGGCAGGTGGAAATTCAGGAAAAAGCAAAAATAACATTGATCGTGGTAGGCATGGTATTGGTTTCACTTTCTGATAATCTCAGCCAGCGAGGCAGGAGGAACTGTCCAGCCACGTGAGAAACTTTAACATAAAAAACCAGCTGCTCCCAAAACATTACAGAGAAGCAGAAATGAAACCAATTGTTACCTTTCAGGATCAGACTTTTACCTGAACCACATCTGAAGATTCAGCTTCCCTGGCATCATCCCAGCTCAGCTGTACCTGGTATTCTCATAACCATCATCTCACTGAATGCTAATTGCTTATGCCATGAAGGAAAACAATCTTTATTTTATGAATAATAAACTTAGTAAATAAGAGTGCTAAGTGCCCGGAGAGATGGATAAGAGATTAAGAGTACATACTGCTTTGGAAGATGACCAGAATTTAGTTCCCAGCACCCACATTAAGGCTCGTAACTCCCTGGAAATCTAGCTATGATGGATTCAATGCCCTCTCTTGGCCTCTGTGGGTACCACATGTATGCATGAATAAGTGTGATATGCACATACACAGGCCTATATATGGCCCACTTATAAAACTGGAGTCAATTGGCTGTTGTTCTGATTCCAAGACCTTGATCTGTAGTTGTAAACAACTCACACACACACACAGACACACACACACAGACACACAGACACACACACACAGAGACAGACACACACACACACACAGACACACACACAGACACACAGACACACACACAGACACACACACACAGACACACACACACAGACACACACAGACACACACATACAGACACACACACACAGACACACACACACACAGACACAGACACACAGACACACAGACACAGACACACAGACACAGACACACAGACACACACACAGACACACACAGACACACACACACAGACACACAGACAGACACACACAGACACACATACACAGACATACACACACACAGACACACACACACAGACATATACCACAGACACACACCACAGACACACACACACAGACACACACACACAGACACACACAC
>NW_022196903.1:75676126-75679853 GCF_008632895.1 Mastomys coucha
ACACCACAGATACACACACACACACACACACACACACACACAGACACATACCACAGACACACACCACAGACACACACACACAGACACACAGACACACACACACCACAGACACACACCACAGACACACACACACAGACACACACACACACAGGCACACACACACAGACACATACCACAGACACACACCACAGACACACACACACAGACACATACCACAGACACACACACACACAGACACACACACACACATACACACACCACAGACAGGCTCTTCTCTTCTGCTATGCCTTAGTCTCCCAAATGGCTGGCTGATTTTGACCCTCACTGAGCTGTGGAGCCACCTCTATGAGTCTGTCTCCTGTCAGGTTATTTCACTGAGTATTTTATTGGACTGGATTTTTTGTTTGTTTGTTTCATATTCTATTCTGCTGTGTCTCTTCACTGTGTTACAGTTATATTGATATTGAAATAGTTTTTCTGAGAATGACAAATATCTAACTGCTTAACGTAAGTCAAAACTTCTAACCTGTTTCATAGTTGGCTGTGTTTTTTATTTTTAAATTTGTGTTACATTTGCTTTGTTCATCTATTTATCTGCTCGGGGCACGTATGTGGAGGTCAGAGAAAAACGTACAGAAGTTAGTGTTCCTCTTCTAGCATGCGGGACTGAACTCAGATTTACTTTTGAGCTATGCCACGGTTTATTTTATCCACACTATAGTGCATCAAGTCTTGTCACTCAGCGCCTTCCACTAATATTGGAAAGATTAAATAATTTCATGTGACTAATTAATTTTTTAATACCATATGCCAGACATAGGCTTCTTTAATAAATAAGTGTCAAGTAAAAAAAATCTCCCCAGTGTTAGGGCTCAACGCCAGGACTTCAAGCATGCTATCCAAGTGCACTACCACTGACCTAGAACTGTGTAATTCAGAAAAACACACACGTTTTACCTATTCTTGGCTTTAAGAAAGGTCAAATTTCTTCAATAAACCCCTAGATGGAGAGCTCCAGGCAAGTAATAGCTACTGAGAAAGGAAAAATTGATCATCCTCAGGGATGAAGTCCTTGATAGTCATCCAATCCCAAGTGGTCAGCCCTAAGCACATGTGCATTTGAGCAACACGGAATGGACTTAGTAGGTTGTGTGTGTGTGTGTGTGTGTGTGTGTGTGTGTGTGTATAAAGTAAAACAATAATTAAAGAAGAAGTCAATGGGAGGATTTCAAGGGAGAGAAAAAGGTGTGGAAATGATGTAAATACATCATTCACATATGAAATTTTTAAAATTAGATTAAAATTTTTCTCCAAATTAAAAATAAATAAATAATAATCTCATTAGTTTTCTGTTTTTGATATAAGCAAACAGAGTGTTCATCTATGGCAAGGCCTTATATTCATGTTTAAATGCCTTCGAAAGTTGCGATTTTCTTATAAATGTAATGCAAGCAAGACAAATAGATGTGTTAGAAAGGGAGGAAATATAGAACACAATATTACTCATGTGTTGGTAAGGTAAGGATTTGTCTGTGCCCAGAGATAAGAGTCCAAGTACAGCACACTTCCATCAGAGCAATGTACCATGTATAGACTCCTGTGTGATTTCTGAATCATGCATCTCTCCTTAGGATGAAAGATCAAGTAGTGATGAATTGTTAGTACAGAAAACAAATCAGGGCCAGGGGTAACCTTGACTGTGTGCACAGCTTTGCAAATTCAACTTCTTTTTTTTTTTTTTGGTTTTTGGAGACAGGGTTTCTCTGTACAGCTCTGGCTGTCCTGGAACTCACTCTGTAGACCAGGCTGGCCTCGAACTCAGAAATCCACCTGCCTCTGCCTCCCAAGTGCTGGGATTAAAGGCGTGCGCCACCACCGCCCGGCCAAATTCAACTTCTTAAACATGAAAGTTTCCTCTGTGTTATGAAAGTGACTCAAGAGAAAGAGTGCAAGGTCTGTGGAAGTCTGTAGAGTCCCTCTGAAAGGATGCTTACAACACAAAAGGCTGAGACACCTTTGACAGTCTCCAGACTATTGTGAGTTCGGTCTGACATCTCCGATAGCAAGAACCAAAAGGCAGGTGTGTTTTGTGAGGGCTTGAGTGGAATTTTAAAAAGAGAAAGATAATACAGGTTTCGAAGAGAAATGTCAAATGGGTACAAGGGTGATAAATCCCAAGAGCAGACTAGATGAGCCATGGGAAGCTCCAGTGACCTTGAAGACACTTAGAGTGTTCGGCAGTATGTGCAATGCCTTTAAGGTCCTGCCTGTGTATAAAAAAGAAAGACAAAGCTAGATGATAGTAACGCAAAAAGAAGTGCATTTCCATGATAAAGACCAGCTCTGCCAGAGAAAAGGACAGCAAAGGACTTCCAGTGCTTCTTAAAGGGTTTCATTCTGAGAAGCATTTGTACTGACACAAAGAATTGCAAAGACACAGTGTAGCTTTTCTGGTGCAAAGATGAGCATCTTTGTCTGCAGACCCCCAGCATGGAACATTTTTCCTTAAGGTGCACTATGACAGAAGCCATCATGCAGTCAAAGGCACATAGTAAAGGGAGAGGTGGGGCAGTCAACAGGTCCTGTGAAAGCAGGTAGCCAGAGAATTTAAAGCTTCTATCTAACCAATGTGCCTTAAGATAAGACACAAAAGCCTATACTCAACAAAACTGAAAAATCTGGATGAAATGAACAACTTTTTAGACAAATACCAGGTATCAAAGTTAAATCAGGATCGGATAAACCATCAAAACAATCCTATAATCTCTAAAGAAATAGAAGTAGTCATTAAAAGTCTCCCACCCCCCACCCCCCAAAAAAAGCCCAGGATAAATGGGCTGACAAAGAAATTAGGGAAACGACACCCTTCACAATAATCACAAACAATACAAAATATCTTGATGTGACTCTAACCAAACAGGTGAAAGATCTCTACAACAAGAACTTCAAGTCTCTGAAGAAAGAAATCAAAGAAGACATCAGAAGATGGAAAGATCTCCTATGCTCATGGATTGACAGGATTAGTATAGTAAAAATAGCCATCTTGCTGAAAGCAATCTACAAATTCAATGCAATCCTCATCAAAATTCCAACTAACTAACTCTATAAAGTTATTCATTTGGCATAACAAAAAACCCAGGATAGTGAACTATTCTCAACAGTAAAAGGACATCTGGTGGAATCACCATCCTGGACCTTAAGCTGTACTGAAAGACCCCCAGAGCTAGGGAGACCCTTACTCAAGTCTTGGGATGATGCAACCACCCAATAACTCACAAGAGACTGATCTTGCTGCAATCACATGAGGTTTATTCGAGGTAGGCCAGATCTGGGGTCAAACTCGTAGTCTGGCAGGCCAGAGGGGTTCGACCCTGAACACAAGAAGTGAGGGGTATTTAAAGGGAAAAATCACAAACTAGGGGAGGTGAGGGGGTTACCAAGGAAACATAATATAAAAACAGTGGAAAATTCCAAAGGGACCCAACCCCTGGTTGAGTGAGGGTCATATGTAAAACATTGTCAAGAGGAATGTAGTTTGGTCAATGCTATCTTCTTAATGGCTGACCACTATCCTGTTCCTTATTTTGAGCCCTAGGTGGAGGGGGTCTCTATGACCAACAAGTTCCTGGAACTGACCAGTCCACATTCCTGGCTCGTTAAGAGACTTCCTATGCCTTCTTTAAGTAAAGGTTATACAGTATACATTAATGCATCTCCATTAACATGC
>NW_022196903.1:75680300-75780248 GCF_008632895.1 Mastomys coucha
TGTTCCTGTAGCTGCCCCTGCAGTCTCTAAGTACAGTTCCAACATAACTGTCAGGGGAACTCCTAACTTTCTTCTATTGCCAGGCATTATCTTACTGTTTCTCAAGCTTCCTAGCTTCTCTTCTTTCCTGTCCTTATCTTCAGCTCTCTAGCCTCTTATTCTTTCTTACTCTCACACTAGACTCCATCTTTAAAGACTTTCTTTTAAATGTTCTATCTCTTCACTATGCCCGTTCACAGTCCTGCAACTTTCCTGTTTCTTTCTCTGTTTAAAACACTTTCTCAGTTGCCTGCACTACTTTTCTTAACAACTTATCCTGCATCTCTTCTAACTTTCGTAGTCTTTCAACTCCACCAGAAATCCAGGAATGACTAAATAATAATAGAGAATATACGGGGGAAGCCTAACACAGCTTCCAGAAATATTGACAATTAATAGAGACTGTTGGACACCTGGACAGCCCTTATTTCAAAATGTTGGAGCATCAATCTTCAGCCTTCTGGCCCATGAATGTCTGAGAACAGAAACTTTAAGGACTGGCCTACTCTGTCTCGGCAGATATAAGCTGTCCTAGGCCTGTGTGTCCTTTTTGGACAGTATCATCTGCAGATGAAGAGGCAACTTTTGCCTAGTGGCTGTCTCACAACAGCTGGAGCAGCTTTGATGATGCTCAATTTCTTCTGTGAGTCTGAGAAAGGGTGCTGTTGGTCACAGTCAGGTCTCTAGACAGATGAATAAATAATATCAAATGCCATATTCTGTGGATTTCTGATGTTTTTGAAAACCAACTATCTATGTAAAGTAATCTGGACTATTGTCTAAGAACTACTCTCAGTTCTTTTTCTTGAAATCACCCTAATAATAAACTCAGAGCATGAATTTGCTAATTTGGCCCTAAACTCACAGGCCTAGACATCTCAGATTTGTCTATAATAGCAGTAAAAAAGGACTGGTTCTAAGCCCTGTCTACTAGGGAAATACTGAAACCAGAAATCTCTTAAGTGAATGCAGAAAACTTCATCGTTTGGTCTTGAAGTATGCACAACAGAACTGTATTAGCTACACCTCACAGTCAATAAGAATATCATTGTACACTCAGTCTTAACAACAAATTCTCAACTTAAAAGCTCTTACTATTTATTGCATACTAGTTTAAGATGGAAATGGTTTATAACACAAGCCTCAACTTTTAGGATACAAAACTTAAAACTAATAATATAAACACCAAAGCAAACTTTCTGAGAATAAGCTGAGTATCTGAAGAAATACTCAAGTATCTGACTAAATTCTAGTCATACAATGTTTCCAGTTTAAATTGTCTATACACCAATTAAATCATTTTCAGTACAGGGTAATTATTATCAGAAGGTCATTTTACCAAAGATAACATTGATTTTGTACCAAATAGGAACATATGAATTTAACTCAACAACAAATTATAAAGCTTTCTATAGCTATACAATTAAATCTGGCTATTTCTTCCCTATTTCAAATATAACTATTTTACATTTCTTAGAAACACAACTTATTAACAACCCTCTCCAGCCCCAGAGCCCAGGGAACCAGATAGATGACTCATCATAACTTCTTCAAGCTAAATGGGGGTGTAGAACTATAAAAAAGGGGGGTGAGGAAGCAAAAACAAAAACAGAAATTAGTCTTCTGATGTCTATGTCTTAACTGGATCAGGTTGAAGTTCAAGATACCAGGAGTCCAAGCAGGCAAGTTTAGTGCGTCTGATGAAAGGATTTACCAAGGATATACATTTCTGCAACATATGAATCTCAAAACAAATTCAGTAAATACTTCAAGCATCTTTTCACAAAAACAAAACTTTTAGATCTATCTGGGGGGTATTTGGGTTCTCAGTGCCTTAAAATCTCCAAATAAGAAAATCTCCATTTTTTGATATAAAGGACAAGATAAAATTCCTTATTTTGCTAATGCTAAGAGTGCACCAGCTATTCTAGGTGCATTTGACCAAGGACCAGCAGACATCTCCCACTGGCTCAGTGACAACAGACAATCGCATGTGCAAAACAGTCTTTTCCCAGCAACAGCCACGGCTGTTCCAGGTTTCCTTTTTAAGCTTGTTTACTCTAGGGGCAAAGATGCTAGCAGTTTAGCATTACTACCATGTTTCGATAGAATTTGGATTATTTTTCTGTTTACTTTTTATTTCCAAGGCAAACTAACTCTTTATTTGTCTCCAGACTGCTCACTTGTCTCTACTTTACTAGACTCTACACTTTTTGTAATTTTAAGGTATAACCATAATTTAAACAAAACCCAGTTTTAAACATTCCATTTTCTTTAAAATCAATATCAAAGCATTACTGTCATATTACAAAGCTTAGCTGCCAATTCTTACATATGGATGCATGACAGTGCAATTTTTAATACATCATCAAAATGACATCGTTTTAAATCTTATCTCTGGTCCAGGCCTCACCTTTGGCCTCACTAAATTTATAAGGGGTAAGAATTACATAAAATATTCCTGGGTCGGCTCATGCCAGGTGTTGTCGCTTAACATGATTCCAACCCCAGGTTACCAATTTTAAACTAATTTTCTGTTACCAATAGTACAAGCAAAAAGCTGTTGTCCCCTTTAACAGCTGCTCGTGCAGACACTCAGTCTCTATTAGCTCCTTTTCAGCTGTGCTGAACTCCTGGCCGCAGCACAACGGCTTATCAGTCTCTGCTGAACAAATTGAGACTGTCTTTTAAATAAGTTAAGCTAAACCAAAGTTTTAACCATTTTTTTCTTCAATCATGAAACACAGAACAACAATCATTTATCTAAGCAGCGCCTACCACATGGTAAGCAAAGCATAATTCTCAAGGCTGCAATATCCAATCACCACAGTTTACAAGATACCAATTCAATAATTTTTGAACCAGATGATAAAGACAATATTTTTAACCCAATTAATCTATTTTGTAAAAACCTACTTGGTTGTTCAGGGGTCCCTGACTGCTGTGCCCTGTTCTCTGGGTGAGCCTCACCTTGGCCCTTGGGGAACCCATGTCAGCGGAAGGTTCCTGCCTTGGGCTTCAAAGCAGCAGCTGCCCCTCCTGAAGACATGCCTCCTCCAGGGCCCCGTCCCGGTATAGAGCTATGGACTCTGCCCAGCCCCCACTGCTGTAGACCCAGTTAGCCAGGCCCGTCTCCAGGTAGACCACCACTTAAGACAGCCCCAAAGTCAAAGAATGCCACAAGACAGCCCCAGTTGGGGCCGCCTTGGATAACTTCATCAGATACCTGGGTGAAGCTTTCCTGGGCTGAGCCTGGGGTCACATAGCTGAGCGGCAGTTCTCAAATTCATCTCCAGCAGCCTGCATGGCTTGGTGCAGCAGGTCGGCTGCTGGGCCTTCCCCAGAGCCAGCTCTACAGACATAACCTTTCTGCCTCAGCTTCCACTAGAGCCCGTGTGTCTGGGGTTGAGGCTGGGGTCGCCATCTGGGTGGCCAGCCTGGATGGGGAAAAGGCCAGGAATCTGGATCTGGCCAGGAAAGAACTGGAACTGCAGCACCTGGGAATGAGCCCCTACCTCAAAGCTTTGGCAGCTGTGAGACCGATTCCATGTTTGATGACTGCCCTCTTGAGAAACCCGGGACCACGGGATCCCTGCCAACACCAATCTTTATTCCTGGTTCCCCCAAGAGCAGTCCAAAGACCCAGTGTCAGCGGCCCTAGCTCCAACACCATCCATCAGTCAAGAGGGTGTAAGTCGTCAGTCCGAGGTCCAAACCCACACACACAAAATCAGTCACCACACAGACATCCACCTTTTCAGGTCCATGACACCGAGAAAGACAACTGGGCCCAGTAACAAATATCAGGTACACAGGTAATCAAAGCCAAATCACAGAGTTGCCCGGCCCGTGCCTGCCATGGCTGCTGAGATAGACTGGTCACAAAATACACACAAAAAGACTCGTCTCAATCGCGAGTGCTAACCTTACTTCAGAAAAACAGACAGCTGGAAATTTACCAAGGTCCTTATTTCACCTGAACTGAAGTCTCTAACCTACTTCCAGTGAGCCAATGTCAGAATTACTGTCCGTCCCATCGCAGTCACAAGGGCGACAAAAATCACAAACACAACACAGAAAATTAGACAGAGAATAAGGCAGGAAAAAATGGCTTAGGCAGAGCAAGTTGTACTATCAAAATGACCAGGAGAACAGACACACCTTCCTCCTCTCGAGGAGTTCTGTCCTCTAGTGGGATTCCTCCAGGCGTCCCCGAGGTTCCCTAAATTTCCACTGGGACGTCTCCCATGGTGGCAGCTGATGACCTTCTGGCATGTCTACCATTAGCCTCCTTCCTTGTCTCGAAGACAGGGAGTCGCCGTCCAGTCCCGGGACCCGACTAACTGCATAATATGAGCTCAAGAACTAACCTTTGCTTCCTTTACTCAGGATGCGACCGGCTGCAGGGAATGGAAGTAAGAAACAGACTCACAGATTGTCAACAGGCAGGCAGTTCACAGACAAATGGAAAACATACAGACAGATAGATGGACCACATGTAGGAACTCACCTCCAAGGAGTCTTCAGAGAGTCAAGGGTGGTCATAAATCCTGCAGACAAGCCCCCAAAATGAAAGACCCCCAGAGTTAGGGAGACCCTCACTCAAGTCTTGGGATGATGTGACCACCCAATAACTCATGAGAGACTGATCTTGCTACAATCACATGAGGTTTATTCAAGATAAGCCAGATCTGGGGTAGAACTCGTAGTCTGATAGGCCAGAGGGGTTTGACCCCGAACACAAGAAGTGAAGGGTATTTAAAGGGAAAAACCACAAACTGAGGGGGGGGAGTGAGGGGGTTACCAAGGAAACATAGCATAAAAACAGTGGAAAATTTCAAAGGGACCCAACCCCTGGTTGAGTCAGGGTCATAAGTAAAACATTGTCAAGAGGAATGTGGTTTGGTCAATGCTATCTTCTTAATGGCTGACTACTCAATCTTCTCAATGGCTGACGGCTATCCTGTTCCTTATTCTGGGCCCTAAGTGGAGGGGGTCTCTTTGACCAACAAGTTCCTGGAACTGACCAGTCCACATTCCTGGCTCGTTATAGAGACTTCCTATGCCTTCTTTAAGTAAAGGTTATACAGTATACATTAATGCATCTCCATTAACATGCTTTTTCCAAATTTCTAAATTCAGTCTTTCAGTACTACAGACCAATTGTGATAAAAACTGCATGATATTAGTACAGTGACAGGCAGGTAGATCAATGGAATAGAATTGAAGACACAGAAATGAACCCACATACCTATGGTTACTTGATCTTTGATAAAGAAGCTAAAATAGTGGAAAATAGACAGCATTTTAAACAAATGGTGCTGGCTCAACTGGCAGTCAGCATGTAAAAGAACGCAAATCGATCCATTCTTATCTCCTTGTACAAAGCTCAAATCCAAGTGGATCAAAGACCTCCACATAAAACCAGATACACTGAAACTAATAGAAGAGAAAGTGGGGAAGAGCCTTAAACACATGGTTACATGGGAAAATTTCCTGAGCAGAATGTCAATGGCTTATGATCTAAGATCAACAATAGACAAATGGGACCTCATAAAATTGCAAAGCTTCCGTAAGGCAAAGAACACTGTCAATAGGACAAAATGGCAACCAACAAATTGGGAAAAAGACACTGTCAATAGGATAAAATGGCATCCAACACATTGGGAAAAGATCTTTACCAATCCTGTATCTGATAGAGGGCAAAGAACTCAAGAAATTAGACCCCAGAGAACCAAATAACCTTATTAAAAATGGGGAACAGAGCTAAACAAAGAATTCTCAATGAAGGAAACTCAACAGCTGAGAAGCACCTAAAGAAATGTTCAACATCCTTAGTCATCAGGGAAATGCAAATCAAAACAACCCTGACATTCCACCTCACAGTAGTCAGAATGGCTAAGATCAAACACTCAGGTAACAGTAGATGCTGGTGAGGATGTGGAGAAAGAGGAATACTCCTTCACTGCTGTTGGAATTGCAAGCTGGTACAACCACTGTGGAAATCAGTCTGGTGGTTCCTTAGAAAATTGGACATAGTACTACTTAAGGATCCAGCTATACCACTCCTGGGTGTATACCCAAAAGATGCTCCAACATGTAATAAGGACACATATTCCACTATGTTCATGGCAGCCTTATTTATAATAGCCAGAAGATAGAAAGAACCTAGATGTCTCTCAACAGAGGAATGGATACAGAAAATATGGTACATTTACACAGTGGAATACTACTCAGCTATTAAAAACAATGACTTCATGAAATTCACAGGCTAATGGATGGATCTAGAAAATATCATCCTGAGTGAGGTAACTCAGTCACAAAAGAATAGACATAGTATAACTCACTGATAAGTCAATATTAGTCAAAGAACATGGAATACCCATGATAAAACTCACAGACCACATGAAGCTCAAGAGGAAGGAAGACCAAAGAGTGGATGCTTCAGTTCTACTTAGAAGGGGGAACAAAATAATCAAGTGAAGTAGAGGGAAGGAGGGACTTAGGAGGAAGAGAAGAAGGGAAGGGGGAAAGAGAGGAAGAACCAGGTATGGGAGGAGATGGGGGAGGTGTACAGAGGGTCAGGAAATTGAATAGAGGTGTGCAACAATGGAGGCAGGGGAACTGAAAGTAGCATTCAGAAAGTCCAAGATGCCAGGAAAGCAAGAACTTCCCAGGACCCCACGGGGATGAAATTAGCTGAAATATCCCACAAAGGGGAGGGAGAACCTGTTGAGACCATATCCAGATGTTTAGGGATGGGGCACCATCAACCCAACTCTGAAATTTTAACCCAGAATTGCTCCTGTTTAGAGGAAATACAGGGACAAAGAGTGGAACAGAGACTGAAGGAAAGGTCATCCAGAGACTACCCCACCTGGAGATCCGTCCCCCCTGCAGACACCAAATCCAGACACTGTTGCTGATGCCAAGAAGTGCTTACTGACAGGAGCATGATATAGCTGTCTCTTGATAGGCTATGCCAGATCCTGACCAGTACAGATGTGGGTGCTGAGCACTGGGACCCCAATAGAGGAGTTAGGGGAAGGACTGAAGGAGCTGAAGGGGCCTTATCTGGCATCAGTGGGAGGGGAATCTCTTGGTCTTATGAAGCCTTGTTGCCCCAGTGTAGAGGAATGCTAGGATGGTGAGGCAGGAGTAGTGGGGTAGGTGGGGGAGCATCCTTACCTACCCCACTTACCCTAGAAGCAGGGTAAGTGGGGATAGTATAGGGGGTTTGCGGAGGGGAAACTGAGGAAGAGGATAACATTTGAAATGTAAATAAATAAAATATCCAATTTTTAAAAAAAGACACAGGATGAGTGAATGGGGTCTAGGATTTTCCACTTGCTGACATATTTCTTATGGTTCCTTTGACTACTAATCCTCTGTAGTTATAGCACATGGGGACAATGACAACTGAAAAGTTCAGGACAAAGAAGATGGCCAAAGATGGCTGACTCAAAGCAAGACAAAGGGGAGATTGAGGAAGATATTTAGAAGTTGGTGCTTGTAAGAGAATCATGCTCAGGAGAAGTGATCATGATTCAGTTGAGAAGAACAAAGCCTGTGCCTCAGACTAGAAGTGGGATAGAGAGTACATTATGGGGATGAGGTTGGAGATGCGATGGGCGGAAGCTATTTAGCTGTCTAATCTCATACAATTGTACTATTGAATGTGACAGCAGGAAGCAAAGTGGCATCTGATGCCTTCCTGATAGCCCTCTACAGCTTGAGTGGGTCACACAACCTCTCTCCTGTTTGTCATTGATCTCTTCTGAAGTATTTAACAATGCCTTCTGCCTCCAACTGCAGCTTAGTCACTGATGGGCAATCTTGTTGTGTAGATTCATTTGTTTGTGCTTTAGAGAGAGTTTCATATGTATCCAGGCTGGCTTCAATTTCATGATGTTCATCCTGCCTCTGTCTCCAGAGCTTTAGGGTTACAGGTGCGCACCACTATGCTTGGCTTTTGCATGGATCTTAATGCACAGCCTATGGACACCGTCTTTCCTTAGTGTCTATGGAGTAAAGAACACTTGCTAATTGGTTCCTAAGGAAATACTGAAATACAGCTTCAACAGTGATTCATCACCAATATTGAATGGATGTAAGGAGACACCTGAGATCTTACTCTGTGTGTTAATTAAATGTAAAGCCCAGAGCACCAACAGTGTACACAATTCTCCTGAGGTAGTAAGAATATAAACAACAATAGCCCAGGTCATACATGTTCAGACAGTGACAATCCTGTTAGAAACTGTACCACTCTGTTGTGTACATGATGCAGTCTGGTTTTGGAGACACTGGAAGCTGTAGAAGGCTATAATTAAGAAGCAGGAGGAGGGAATAAGGATGAGAGAAAGGAAGTAAATATGTAGGAAAAGGGGGTGGCTGAAGAGAATAGTAAAGAATGTCTGAGAGTAACCTGGATGGATGAACATAAGCAGCATCCTAAACCCTAAGTGATCAATGCAAGCAAATCAAAGCCATCATGAGATAAACACACAAGAATAGAAGTTAAACCACGAAAATAAGAGATAAAAAGAGTACTTGCAGAATACATTACTGACATAGCTGTGCTGAACTAAAAGGTGAAGTTCTCAGATTATTGGGTGAGAGCCATTGGTCTGTGCTGCCTCTGTGTTCTTGGGGATGTCTGGGGCCGTTGGAACCAGAGGCTTGCTTCTCAGGTATTTTCCGGACCCATGGCATTTCCTGTTCTCTTCCATACTTTGTGTTCTCTAGTCTTGCTCAGAGATGTCAATATGTGAACAATAGCTTATGGAACATCAGGATACGGGATAAGATGTCACACCCTTTTCTATCCTATCTTCTTTCATGTGCTTACACAGTCATCAAGAATTTGAGAAATGTGCTGCATTGGGTTACAAGATCATGTGCCTGGGATTCTGAGCTGGTATAAAACAGAATTTCTCATTGCAGAAGTTCTCAGCAAGAACAAGAAAGAGGTAATCCCAGAGCAAGGAAACACATGAGATCAACAACATACAGTAATTTAAGCAATGGATTGAGCTTGTAAGGAATACTACAGAAGCTTCTAAAGACTTGCCTTTTACCCCAAGGACCAACATATTCTCAATAAATAAAGTATTTGTTTGGCATCATAAAAGAGTGATGGGGCTGGGCTGGGGAAATGGCTCAGTTGGTGAAGTGCTTGCTGTGTAAGCATGAGGACCCACTCACACCCACAGAAAAATCCAGGGATGGTGACACATTCCCAACACTGGGCAAGTGGAGACAGACAGCTAGCAGCCAAAGGTTTGTTAGCCAGCCAGTCTAATAGGCAAACCTCTGGTCCCAGTGAGAGACTCTGTCTCAAAAAAAAAAACATGGTAGATAGCACTTGTGGAGGAATGATACCTGAGGTTGCCTTCTGGCCTACACACACACACACACACACACACACACACACACACACACACACACACACTACATTTTTATGGTATGACTTTTGAAAAAGACTTTATTTATTTATGATATATATGCGAGTGTTTATTTGTATGAATGTCTGTATGCCATGTGTATGCAGGGCCTGTGAGTGTCAAAAGAGAACATTGGATCACCTGGAACTGGATGGTTAGGAGTTGTTAAGCAAGTACTGGGAATTGAATCCAAATCCTCTGGAAGAACAGTTAGTGCCCTTAACTGCTGAGAAATCTCTCCGTCCTCAATAAATATAGCTTTAGAAAGGAGAAATGCCACAGCACTGCCTTATCTCCATTGACTACAAGCATCACAGGATATTTACTGCAAGGCTTCTAGTGAAGTCAGAACACTGCCCTAGTTATTTCTCTTGTAAACTTCCTAACAATTGTTCCAGGAAGACATGACTTCATGTGAAGGTGAACAATAGCAGAATGAGTGTAGGAACCTTACACAATTATAAAATAGTTAAAGATGCTGGAGAGTTAGCTCAGTGAGTAAAACTGCTTTCTGTACAAACATGAAAAACTGAGTAAAATCCTCAGCACCCAAGTAAAAATTGTGAAAGTTTCTTTAAACCCTGTTGAGGAAAATTTTTTTGTGCAATTTGTATTCAAATGCTGATTTCTGTATGCAGAGATCTGGTCACAGTCTGGACTTTGGTATTGTCATTATTATGAAGTATCTTCTGACTCCTTATAATGTTTTGTAAAGCATTGTTCTCCACTATCTGATTGCTCAAATAAAGAGCAGAACAGCCTATAGCTGGGCAGGAAAGGAAAAGGCAGGACTTTCTGAACCAGAAAGGGGTGGGGAGGAGGGAGAGGAAGAGGGAGAGGAGTGGGGAGGAGGGAAAGGAAGAGGGAGAGGAAGAGGAAGAAGGAGAAGGAGAGGGAGAAGGAGAGGGAGAAGGAGAGGGAGAGGGAGAGGGAGAGGGAGAGGGAAAGGGAGAGGGAGAGGGAGAGGGAGAGGGAGGAGATTTCAGGTAGGACCCAGCAAGTTGCCATTGATGCACAAAGGAAAAATGTGGTGCCAGAGAGAGATTAAGATGGCAGGTAATGGGTCATGTGTCTAGAAGTAGCTTGGGAATTAGGACAGGCCAGCATTGCTGAGTTTGAATAGCTCAGAATCTGCCCAGCTATAGTGCTTGACGCTGATTAATATAAAAGTCTCCGTGTCATTATTCAAAGCAAGGGTGGGCATAGAAGCCCCATACTTTTACAAAAACCCACTGCTTAGTAGAGGACTAGAGGAAAAGCATGAGGACCCTGGAGATCACTGGCCAACTAGCCTAGCTGAAATGACATAACAAGTCTGTTTCAGTAAGAGATCTATCTTAAAATAAAATGGAAGTTGACTTCTGGCCTCTGCACATGTGTGTGCATGTACATATACACACATGCACACATGCACACACACACACACACACAAGAAAGAAATGAATGAATGAACACCTGAATAAATTCCCCAAATTGTCAATGAAATTATGGGTGAGAGTACTGCTTATATTATCTTCCCAAAACAAGAGCTCAAAGCAAAGACAAAAACTCAAGGAAGAAGTAAGAAGACAACCAAGAGGGATTAAACATAAGCAAAGACTTAATACCCACAGATAGGTGTAGTCCCTGCCCCTCATCAAGGAAACTTCTCTTTGCAACCAATGGAGACCATCACAGAAAACTACAACCAATCAAAAGGCAGAGTGTTGTAGCTCAGTCCCAGTGGATACATCTACAAAATAATGCTGGCACCTAAGGCTCTAGGAGCATTGCAGAAGAGAGAGAAAGATTGTAAGAGGCAGAGGACTGGGGAGTATGCTGTGAGACTCTGTCTCCTTGTAACATCAGAAGTTGTACCCATAAAGTCTCACCTACATGACTAAACATGAGGAGATCTCAAGCCCAAGGACAGACAAAGTTGGTGGAAAAAACCACAAGGCCTCAACCCCGTGCAAAGATTTGCAGCAGCTAAGGAATGCTGAGAATGGGACAGCTAGTCTTCCCCAAGGGAGAAAGAACACAGCAAATGGTCACCTCTGAAAACATACATACAAGTAACATTATACATACCGAGTAGGCTCTATTTAGGAATATAGATGTGTACACATGTGTGTATATGCATGAAATAACAGTTAATGAAAAAAGAGGTCATGAATTTGAGAGAGTAGGGGCTAGGGTGAGAGGTGTATGAGAGGGTTTTCAGGGAGAAAAGGGAAGGGAGAAATAATGCAATTATATTATAATCCCCCAAATAAAAAATAAGGGCAGGCCATGATGGTGTAGGGGAGGAAGAGGAAGAGACAAAATGAAAATATTACAGGCTTAAGGACCAAACTGGAAGCAACAGGAAGCACAAAACTGAAAACACTGGGCTACTAGTTTACACTAAGTTACTGAGGTCTTAACCCTGGCATTTCCTGTTTGGAAGTAAGGTTGTTGGGGACATAAATAATAAAGTTAGCATGGGGTCAGAGTAGTGTGAACCCCTCCCTTGGCATGTCAAGTATGCTTGAAACAAGAATGTCGTACAGAGGCACTCTGCTCACAGGAAGAGCGCAATATAAACATGGAGACAGAGGCTGAGGTGATGTGCATTTACCAAGGACTATCGGAGATTATCAGTAAACCCTCAGAAGCTAGGAGAGGAGATGAACAAATTCATCCGCACAGTCTCCAGGAGGGCCAGCTCTGCTGAAAGCTTGACCTTGGACTGTAGCTATGGGCACTCTAAGCCAACAATTTCTATCGTCTTAATCCATCTATTTAGTTATGGCAGTACTAGAAAACTAGTAATGGACAAACAGCAGGATTTAGGAGAATGAGCTAAATGAAGTGGAGATAGATACATTTTCTATGTCACCTTAAGAAAACTGAGATAGCTGGTGTGCTAGGGAATGCTCCATTTTAAGTTTCCAGTTTGCTGCAGTCACTCCTAAACTCCCTGCTCATTTTTCAAGGTTTTTATTTTTATTTTTAATCATGTGTATGTGTGTGTTAGTATGTGTAGGTGCCTTTGAGGAAAGAAGAGAGCATCAGATATCCTGAAGCTGCAGTTATAGATGTTTTAAACTGTCAGATATGGGTGCTGGGAACAAAATTCAGGTCTTCTGCAATAGCAGCCAACACTCTTAACTACTGGGCCATCTCTTCAGTGTCCCTTGCTCATTTTTAACCGGTCATAAATGCTTGTCCAAGTTTTATTGTTTCATATTACTTTACAGAGTTCTAAACTCATTTAGGATAATGATTTATCCTAAATCATTATAAAGTTAATATGCATCAAGCTGGGGGAGGGATAAGATAATCATTTGTAACCATTATAAATATAAACCTACAAATCTGATGCAGGACAATGAGAATGGCTAAGATGGCTGGATAAAACAATTAATTTACCAAAATTAGTTGCATTTCTATATTCATTAATGGCTGAATGAGGCACTTTGCAGCCCATTATTTTGGACCATTAATAACATCCTGTGACCTAAAATGAGCAGTCCTTAAATTTTCCTTATTTCAGTTTTTGATTCAGTTTTCTGTCCTATATTGTTAGCTTTTTAGCATCCAAAACTTTACATCTCTTTTATTCTTCCTGCCCCTGTGGGTAGAATGGACTCCATTAACAAATAACTAAGCTCTCTAGTTTAACGATAAGGTGGAGGAAATGAAAGTAGATATGTATCCTCAATCCAGCACTTTCTAGTTGGAAGTTTTCAGAAATGATTTCCAAAAGAAAGGAGGGAGGGCTGAAGTAGGTTTTTCCAAGTAGGCGACTCTTCACAGATTTACTCCTGCTCAGACAGCCGCCGTTCCTGTAGCTCATGGCTCAGCTGAGTGGTTCTTCTGGCTTGGTTTGCTCCCTCATAGCAGGTGTATATGTTTTCAGACCCTTTCAATTTTCCTTCTTCCTTATTAAACAGAGGACATGTCTAAAGACGTACAACATATTCTGACCATAACGGCAGTCCTGAGGAGCCAGCTTCCTTTCTGAGCCAGTCTCACTGCTTGGAACTTATTATGTAGGCTAGGCAGGAGGGCCAGAGAATCTCACAAGTGCACACTGCCGTGCTTGGATTTCATTACATAGACTCAGAGAATCAAACTCAGTCTTCATCTCCACACAGCAAGACTATACGATTTACTTACGCGTCTCCAGCTGCTTCCTTGACCTTAAGAAAGAACATCAATATATCTCTACCTGTTTTATAGGGTTACTGTCAGGAAGTTTTTCCTCAGCCCATAATGTTTTGATTTGGTTTGGCTTTGCCTTTTACTGTGAGAACCACTTGGTATGGCTGCAACACACAACTTTCGAGGCTCTGTATGGTGAGCCTGCTTTCCACATGTTTCCTTGCACTGTTCCATCTGCCACAATGAGTTGAGTGACATATCAGTGCATTATACTTCCATCAATAAAGCCATTCACTTAACTAATACCCAGGCATCTCTGTTTAGATAATTGCAGGACATTTACAACTGAATGCATTGTAGATATTCAGTCACAACATGACTAAGGGGAACTCTGTCTTATAAATTTTAATTTAGTTAATATTATCCATAGCAAACTAAGTACACTTGAAACTTCTCCATGTCCCTAACTCATTGCTTGCATGTATGCCTGAGCACTACATGTGTACCTAGTTCATGAGAGGCCAGAAGAAGGAATTAGATCCCTTGGGACTGCAGTTACAGATGGCTGTGAGCACCACATGGATGCTTGGAATAGAACCTGGGTCCTCGGCAAGAACATCCTTTGTAAGAGCTTCTTGACCACTGAGCCACCTCTCTAGCCCCCAGACCTGTTTTTCATTATTTGCCCCTTAAGGATCATCAGGTGGCCTCCTTGCTTGTCTCTAGATGAACATTCCTCCCTTTGGATCCTTCATCCTCTCTCACATGAACTGTGAGAAGGTGCTAAGCCTGCTAGTTGTTTTCAATTATATTCCAGACAAGCCCATTCTCCACAAAGCTCCCTGTGTGATCCATTTAAGATGCAAACGAGACCAGCCACCCCCCTGCTAAGAAATATTTTAAACGACATCCCATCCCATCCACTACCACATAAAGTTCAAATTCCTTAACAGAGCATGTAGGATCCATGTCATCTGTCTCCTGCCAGGTCTTCCAGGTTTCACCTTACAGGCTTTCTGCTTTGAAATGTCTGCTCCCTCCACATGCCAGCATTGGCCCTGGCTCTCCTCAGCATCCTCCACTGCTCCCTTTTACACATTTCCTTTGTACACTTAATCATTCTGCATGCTCCCCAGGTATTATTATATTCTCTAGGACATTTCCCCAACTCTCTCTGCCAGCCAGAGTTTTAGGTATAATCAATGAAAATTATGTAAAATTTATTTTTTAAATGGATGTAAAGAATGTTTAATATCTTATGGAGATTTCCAAATTCTAAGAAAATCAGATTCAGGACCACACAGTGTGGAAAAACGGAAAAACACAGACAGACACACACAGACACACACAGACACACACACAGACACACACACACGCACACACACACACACACACACACACACACTTTTTTTTTCTTTTTGAGACTGGATCTCTCTGACTGGCCTAGAACTCACTATAAGGCCAGGCTGCTTCACTCACAAAGTTCCTCCTGCCTCTGTCTCCTGGGTGCTAGGATGAAAGGCATGTGCCTCTATGTGGCCGTTGAATTTTAATTATTTGAATTTCTAACACGCACACATTCACTCACAAGCATTCTTTTAGATGTATTTTATTTTTATAAATGTATTTATTATTTATATGATAGTGACCCAATGCCTGTTTAATTTTACCTGTTTTGAATGTTACATAAATTATGTCATGTTCTATACTCTTGTACTTGGTGTCTTTAGATGAGGGTGGTTTTGATTCATTATGCTTCTGTGAATTTTAAGTTCCTACCTATGGGTGATGAGCATTCTGTTATGCCAACTCACTGCAGTTTCCTTATCCATTCACCAGTTAACGGAATTTGGGGTATTTGACTATTATAAATAAACATTGGATGGTCAGGGATAATTTTTGCAGAGACATAGACTTTTCATTTTATTTTATTTTACTTATCTTAGGTATAGACCTAATAGTGGAATTGTTAGTAATATGGTAAGTAGACCCTCTTTTTAAAATGTTATTACCCTTATTTATTCCCTGTGTGTGTTTGTGCACATCTGTGCATGTACCATGGCACATACATGAATGTCAGAACAACTTAAAGGAGTTGGTTCTGGGTCCCACCATGTGGAGAGTGGGTACTGAACTCAAGTCATTGAGTGTGGCAGTGAGGGCCTTTACCCACTGATCCATCCTGCTGCTCTGGTGGGTACGTAGGAAGGTGAATACTTTCCAAGGTGTTGTGTTTTCAAACTCCAACCACTTTACTACATATATAGTGACATCACTTGGTAATATTAGTTTAGATCACTTAATTAAAAATAGAGAATGAGCCAGGGCATAGCATATCTTTAATCCTAGCCCTTGGGAGGCTGTGGAAGGCAGAGAGCTTTCTGAGTTCAAGACCAGTCGAGTCTATGTAGTAAAATCAGGCTAAACAGGGCTATATTATAAGACTCTGTTTCAAAAGTAGATAAAAATTTTTAAAAATTAAAAATAAAGATGTAGAATATCCTTTTATCTACCATTTTACAAAATCCTTCTTTTGTAAAGACTTTTCAAATCTTCTGATCATTTTGATTATTAATTTTAAGGAGGATTCTAAAGGTCACATGTATATTCCCTCCAGCTCCTTTGGTGACAGGGTTACCTACTCTTTTGTGAGTGTCCTTTTTTCTTGGTGACATGAAAAACTCAGGAAAGCCTGAAGGAGTGTTGGCTCACTAGACAGCTTCCTTCCTTCTAAATGAAGACCTCTAGAATCTAGAATATAACAAGAGTGCCCTAATTTGACAAAAACTAGAGTCACCCAGGAAGAAAGTGAGTCTCTGTTGAAGAAATGGCCTCATCAGATTGGCCTATGGGCAAGTCTGATGGACATTTTTAAAATCAACAATTGATTTGGCTGTGGAAGGGCTCCGTCTACTGTGGATGGTACCACCACTGTGTAGGTGGTCTTGATTGGTATAAGAAAGCAAGCTGAGCAAAAAAAGTAAAATCACTCCTCCATGGCCTCTGCTTCCGTTCCTGCTTCCAGATTCCTGCTTGAGTTCCTGTGCTGGATTCCTCCCTCAGCGATAGATGACAATGTGGAAATATAAGCCAAAGGAACTGCTTGCTCCCTGAGTTGTTTTTGAGCAGTGGTTTTTTTTTTTTTTTTCAAAGCTCAAGCTAAGTAAATGGAAGAGTAAAGCAAAAGACATGGGAATAGCTTGCTTAGCCATCAATAATGAGACTGACAGTGGGCGCTTTACCCCCTCTCCCCAAAACCAAGTGCTCTGATTAGAGAAAAGTAAATACCATGTGGACTGCTTGACAAACCCACTCAGCATGAGTCCTACCAACACATTCCAAGTTTTCGGTAGACCATTATACTATTTGTTAAGACCACCAAATCAGAATTATGGGGTAACTGGCAAACCTAGTCAAGCCTGTGGGCAGCAGTCCACTGATGTCCTCAGAATAAAGTTAGGATCTTGTTAGAAGCAATGCTGCATGGAATCTCACAGTAGTGAACAGGATACCCATGAAGTCACATGGTGTTGCTGGCAGATGGTTTTAAAACAAGGAAAAGGGAAGAAAAACAAATGTTTATTCCAGTTAGGGAAAGTCAATTGCCATCCCACACAGCAAAGAGTCCAATGCAATCAACTCCCTGCTGGCTGGACCAACTGATTCCCCCAATGGCCATGGCAACTTACCAAAGTCTGAAGGATGGATCTTGCTGTTGGCATTCTGAAAACTCAACTGTGGTGATGGGCAGGAGACAGAGTCTTTGTGGCTGAGCCAATGTCTAGCCTCCATGTGTGTTACCATGTGTACTGGTGAGAGCAAGCAAGCATTGGAAGATGTGGGCAATGAAGTTAACTGGTGTCTTGAAACTAGTGATTTCACCTATCCTGAGTCTTAATCATCTTCAGCACAGTTGGGACTTTTTGATGTACAGCCAGGATTGGATCTGTTGTGGGCCAATTCTGAGAGCTGCATTCACACTGGCCATCAATCTCCAATGTTTTCCATTTAATGTCTCTGAAACACTCGCCAAGTCATTAGTCAGTTCCCATGAATCACTACAGACACATATGGTAGGACCGTTCTGAGTGTTGGTGAGCCAGGCTTTAAAGTTTATGTACCCTTAGAAGTGTTTTGGAAAGACCATTGGTTTGGGTTGGAAAGACACGGCTGTATGGTATGAGCTAGCACATTGGACAATGGAGATTGCAAGTTTATTGGGTCTTCTAGGTTCTCTTGAGAAATTTTCTTTATGCATACTTGCCATGGAATATATGTATTACTAAAGGCAAGCCAGTCTATGAGTTGATAAATTATACAAAACCTGCCACATCATGAGCAGGTCAGATTTTATGATCACCAAGTATCTCTTAGACCTTGAATGTCCAGCCCAGTAGCAATCCAGTAACTCTGTTCTCACAGTTACTATTGGTTTATGAAGGCATCCTAACCCATCAGAAACTTTGTTCTTCCATTTGAGAAAGGCCAGGAAGAGCTGTGATAATTCCACCAAAACTCCTCACCTAACACAAGCTGTTTTTACCCATACCTTCTCCCAGAAAAACAATTCCATGAATCATCAGGTTCATGAGATGCTGACTCTTCCGCTAAGGCCTTATGTCTGGGCTTGACTGATAAATGGCCTTGCTAAGGTGGCCAAAGAGAGGAGCTCTATTGTCTTGTGCAAACTGAGCATAGCAGAACCCAAGGCACATGCGTAGATCACCTCATTAGGCACAAACTCCAGCACTGAGGGCCAACAATTTATACTTCTTTTTGCAGGAATCCTGAGCTCCTGGCTACAAGCCTGCTCCAACCTGCACCTCTTGTCTACATAAGCTTTATTCCTCATATTCCCAGAGACTCTGAAACTCTGTTCTAGGTCCCCTCTCTCTGTGTTAGAACACAAACTCAAATAGAACCTTGTTTGGATGATATTACTTTATCTTTCTTCATTTTTATCCAGAATAGGGTGAAAGAACTCTAGGGTGATTGGCCACATATTCTCATTTAGCACAGACTCCTTTTAACACAAAGACCTTCCACAGAGCCCATGCTCAGTCCCAAGTACCAAATATCAACCTTTCTCAGCTGGAGGTCCACTTTTTGTGCAATTTTAAATAAAAGTTTTCAGACTTTTAGTTCCCAGGTTCAGAGGACCAGGATTTGAGTCTCAGAATCTATGTTATAGCTGAAAGGTGTCTGTTAAGTCCACTTAACTAAAATATCCACTGTCCTTTTCTACCTAAGTTGGTTCTGCACACACATTGTGCACAAACATACATATAGGCAAAACACCCATGAGCATAAAGTAAAATAAATGAATTTTTAAAAACAGTTTTTTGGACCAGAGATCTATTTATAACACAACTTTTTTCCAGTTTGGGACTTAGGTGGGACAGCAATAGAAAGTACAGTAAGATGTTTTTAAATTTTGAGTGGGTATCTCAAAATATCCCAGGCTAAGTGGTGGTAAAAATCACAGAGAATTGTCTATGTATCTTATGCCTTTCATGTGTATTTCATGGCATGACTACTATGCCATTACATCTTGCTGTATTTCCTATAAGACTGATGCCATAGGCAAACAGTTGATGTCCTATGCTAATGCTGAGGTAAGCAAAGTATATCTTCCCATTGTTGTAACGAAACACCTGACACAATCAAGTTACAGAAGAAAAGGGTTATTTTGGACAACAGTCTAATAGGATGTTGTCTATGGTAGAGAGGGCCTGTTGATTGGAGTGAGAGGTAGCTGGCCACTGTGTGTTCACAGTCAGGAGGCAGGAAGAGATTATACTTGCTTCTTTTTTTCCCCCATCCATTTTATTTTGTTATGGATCCCACTCCTTGGATGGTATCAAGTTCAGGGCAGATTTCCTCTCCTCAGTGAAACCTCTATGAGATCGCCCTCACAGACATGTCCAAAGCACCTCTGAGGTGATTTTAAATCCAGTCAGATTGACAGCTGAGGCTAGCTATCTGTCGTGGCTCAAATGAAAAGGGCACACCCCCCTCCCCTTAGGCTTATGTGATTGAATACTTGGTTCTCAGTTATTGGCACTGTTTGTGGGAGATTATGGAACCTTTAGGATGGCAGACTTGCTGGAGGAAGCATGTTGCTGGGAGAAGGCTTTGAGAGTTTCTAGTCTTACCTCACTTTTGTGCTCTCTCATTCCTGCATGTGGATGAAAATGTTATCTCTCAGCTTCCGGTTCCTGCCACCCTGTGAGACACTTGATGCCATGCCTCTCCATCATGGTGGACTCTTAACCCCGTGTCATCATAAACCAAAATGAACACTTGCATCTGTCATTGCCTTTATCCTTACTTAGTATTTTAACAGAGCATCAGGAAAGTAACGAATGCAGCACCCCACATGTGTCTGTGGACTAACAGGCATAGGTGAGAACAGCTAATGTAGCCAGTAGGCTTGGTGGCTTGAGAAACTTCTTTCCACGTTAGCGCAATGTGCTTCTGGTTTCTCTGCTTTGGGGAACAGACAAAGTTTCTTTACCAGTTGTTTGTCACCAATGTGACCAAATCACCCCAAGAAACAATCAGATGGAAGATTTACTTTTCTCACAATCTCAGGGGTTTCAGTCCATGGAGGTGGGTAGGACATGGTGGATCAGAACTGTCGGAGTCAGGGCAGCCAGAAGGTGCAGTGGAGTAGCAGTCAGAAGCAGCCCAGGCAAAACATAACCCCCAAGACATGTGCGCAGAGACCTACTCCCTCCTTCCACAGTCCCATCATCCCTCAAGTGTGTCCCAGGCTTGAATCTACTAAGGGATTAAACCACTTCTTAGACCAGAGACTCCCTCATCTGATCACTGAGGAAACACCCTCACCAGCTCTTCTATACTAATGTCTCAGGCAGCTCTCAAGCCAATCAAGTGGGCAATGGAAATTAACCACTACTTCTGTTTTCTCCAACCTCACACATACATGGGGTGGGGGGGGGCTTATTACATCATGGTATGCTAGACAACACTCCCCCCCCCAATTTCTAATTTAGTAAGTCAATGGTATTTTGGTGTGATGACTAATCTTAGTCATCAACTTGACACATTTGGGAAGAGGGAATACTGATGAAGAATTGCCTCCATCAGATTGGCTTTTAGAGATGTCTATGGGACACTTTCTTGATTGTTAATTGATGTAGGAGGGTTCAGCTCACTGTATGGGCCTGGACTGTATAAAAAAGGTAGCTGAGCAAGAAAGGGAAGCAAGTAATTAGGATTTCTCTGTGATACCACTTCTGTTTCTGCTCTAGGTTCTTGCCTTGGTTTCCCTCAACGATGAGCTGTAATCCATAAGATGAATAAACCCTTTCTTCTCAAGTTGCTCTGACCAGTGTTTTATCATAACAGCAAAAAGCAAACTAGAACATCTAGAGAAATAACAAGAGTCATCATCCTTAAACCTTTCAGGTCACTCATTGCTAGTATCACTTATTTTTATGTAACAAAAGGACAACTTTTGTTACAGTTTTGGTGTGGATTACACAACCAGTATATATTTCTGATAATTGTTAAATAATCCCCTTTCATAATAAGTACAATGACTAATCAAAGCAGAAGGGCTGGGGGGGGGGAAGGAAACAGCAGGAGAGGGCAGTAGAAGAGAACAAAATCAACAATGAGAAATTAATATGAAAACCATAAAGAAACCCATTGCAGGGTATCCTAATTTCAAAAGCAAAATCCCACCTATGAAAACAGAAATGACTAAGCCACAAAAGTACTTTAGTTATCCACATTATGTTCATATATATACATATATATGTGTATATATATTTGTATATATTTGTGTATATATATTTGTATATTTGTATATATATGTATATATATACAAATATATATGTATATATGTTTGAAGATTATTCATGTAAAATGAAAAATCAAGTAAACTAAAAGGCAAAATAATGAAGAAATCTGTTACTCAACTTGTTTTGTATTTCTAAGAAAATTTCATTGTGTATATGTACCTTGTCCAATTTTCTCTCTTATAGATATCTAGGCCAGCTCCAATTCTTGGCTATTGTGAATGGTGCAGCAATTATTATGGCTGTGTGACTGTGTCATTGATATGGTGACCTGATTCCTTATCTACAGGAATGGTAGAATTGGGGCACGTGACATTTCTATTTTTTAATTTTTGAGGAACCCCCATGGTAATCTCTATGTTGTGTCGCCATCATCAGCTTACAAAATTCTAAGCTTTACTTTTTGTACTTGTTTATATTTATGGATTGAAAGTTAGTTAGTGAGGCTAGGAAGAGAGCCTGTTATATGACACAATTCCTGGGGAGATGTGAACAAGCGCCTACTCATTCCAGACAGGGAACCAATGTCAGATCCAAGTACAGATCCTTTCAGAGTCCAGCTCAGCCTGACAAGATGAAGAGCCTCTTTCAGGTGGCTCAGTTGCTCTAGGCTTCTTCCAGGCTTTCCTGAGAGTGTCTCTCAGCAGGCCTTACATTTATATATGCTTGAGGAGGAAGAGACCTAGTGAATGTGGTCAGTTTCATCGACTTCCTTAGCTTAATGAGCTTTCCTGCCGGGTAGAATGCTTTGCCTGCCCTTAAAAAACCTCTCAGCTGCTGTTCTCTTGCTGGGAAGACACACCATGTCCAAGGCAACTCTTATAAATGAAAAACATCTAATTGGGGCTGGCTCACAGTTTCAGAAGTTTAGTCCATTATCATCATGGCAGGGAGCACGGTAGCATCCTGGCAGACACAGTGCTAGCTAGAGAAGGAGCTGGGAGTTTTACTTCCAGATCCACAGGCAGTAGGAAGAGAGACTCTGGGCCAAGTGAGGACTAGGGAATCTCAAAACCTACCTCCCCAAGTGACATGCTTCCTCCAACAAGCCATACCACCTGCCTGATCCTCCTCAAATAGTGCCATTCCCTGATGACTAAGCATTCAAATATATGAGCGTATGGAGGCCATTTTGATCCAGACCATCTCAGGATATTGTGTTGTTTCTCCTCTAACATCCTGTGTTTTAACAAGTTTTTCTTCAAGAGAGAGGTTTTAATCCCAGAGGAAACTGCTACACAATAGGACCATGAGAGGGCAAAGGAAGTCTGAAGGAAGAGTTGAGTAGAAAGGGGGATACATGTGATGTGGAAGCAGAAGGGCTGCGGGAGGGGAGCAGCAGGTAGACAGAAGGGCAGTAGGAGAGGAGAATAAAATCAACAACAAAGAAATTAGTATGAAAACCATAAAGAAACCCATTGCAGGATATTATAATTTCAAAAACCTACTAACATTAGCGAGAAATCCAAACAAAATACTTATATAAACAGGGAGGCTAAGGTTCCTCTCTTCCAATACAAGGGAGGTTAAGGTTCTGTGTAAGCTGATGAGGAGGGTGCATGGGTAGGCTCAGATGTTGAGCTCTGTGATGGAGCGGATGTTTACCTTCTTATTTTGAGCCTGTGACCACCCTGCTCCTCCAGGGAGTCACCCTCTTCCTGCTCCCCTGCTGTAGGAGTGTTTGCAGATGCCCCCAGGGCTGTCTCCACCTCAACTGAGACCTTCAGAGTATGAAATGACCAGAGACTTTCAGTGTTGGCGGCAGCTAAGTCAGGTGTTCTCTGTGCAGCCAGCCTGCTTCTGGTCCTGCTCATGCCTCAACTATAGTGTCTGATGTTTATTTTTGTTTTGTTTGGGTTTTTGAGTTTGTTTTTTTTTCCTAACCCAGGGTCTCAAGTAACCTAAACTGTGTTTAAAGTTATTATTTGGCCAAAGCTGATCTAGTACTGTAAGACCCTGTTGAGCCTTAGCTTACTGGAGACCCCCTGAATGAGCCACATGGAGCCTGGTTGATGCAAAAGGCAAGAGGATTTTTATTGTTCCAGTGCACTGGGGCCGTCCCAGACCCTAAGGAGAGGAGGTGACCCCTCACAGCTTTTTCAGTGAGCTTTTATACAATTTTCAGGGCAGCAACCATTAGACACAATGTGATTGGCAAAACAGTGTGACTTTTTAAACTTATTGGTCTTCAGGGAAGGAGGTGGCAAGGACTTTCCTTGTCTGAAAGTGGGATAAGGTCCACCCTGAGGAATGTATCCCCACCCGCAGGTTGGTTCTCACCCTGTGGTCTGAGGAATGTTAATTAGCTTCTCCCTTGCAGAGGGGCAAGAGTTCCTCCACCTTCCCAAAGTTCCTAAGCTTATCTTATTAAGCTCAATGGAAATTCTTGTCCTCCCAGTGTTTTTCTGAGATGTTCCTGTTTATTCAGTTCTCACATTACTTCAGATTCTCTTGCCTCTATTTCAGGACAGCTGGAATTAACTGGTTTATGCCACTAGGCCCAGCTTGGTCTTTCCATCTTCCTTTGAATTCCATGACAGCCTAGGATCTCTTCCAATAAAAGTTTCAAATGTGAAAATCACAAATTCTGGGCATGCCATGATGTAGACTGACTGTATTTATTATTCTAGAATAAGCCATGACTAGATCTGTTACATTAAAGAGACCCATTTCCCAGATTGATTAGAAGGAGGAGGAAAAACAGATCAAAAAAAAGAAAGAAAAAAAATGTATAGGTGAGTACATGGAGTCCCAGGGACACAGGGAATTTACCTGTCACACAGCTGGTGAGCACAGGGTAGGAGCCAGCACACTCGCTTTTGATGAGTTTCCTGGGAGACAGTGTCATCCAGGAAAAAATGGTGTTGATGTAGGAAAGGGCAAAAGGGAACAGGAGGCTGATGGAAATACTGTAATAATGAACATTTAAATGCTGGTTGCTCTGTGCATATGAGGAATTTGAGGGACAACACCTCTCAAGATAGACAAATCCCTCCCCCGCCCCCATGGAAAAGAACCACAAGAATAAACCTTCCCTTCCCTTTTACTGCCGGTGAGAATTCTAATATGTAAATTTCTGCCTCGTTAGCATCTCCCTGCTCCTTTAGTCAGCCGTGGGAGCCCTCTTGTTCTGATGAACAGAAGTGCCTCCCAGGGCCTTCCTTCACTGTACGTTCATTTTGTCAGCTCCAAGCACCTCACCCTTCAGCCTCCATGGAATTCCATCCTGTTCCACTCCAGTTTTTCCAAAACCTTCAGCCACCTGGGATAAGATACTTTAAAACTTCCCTCATTAAGTAGCAGGGGAAAAAATCTGCTAATTTACAAGAGCTTTCTTAGAACAAAATCTTGACAAGAATCAATTTAAAAAAAGAAGAACTTTTCTAAACTCAAGGGGATTATTCCATTTGGGCCAGGAGAACGGCAGCAGGAAGGAATGGTGTGTGATGAACAGCAGCAGGAAGCAGAAAGTGAACAGGATATAGGGCCAGGCTAGCTTCGACTCCCACCCCAGTATCCCACTGCCTACAGTGAGGCTCCGCCTCCTAAATGCTCCACACATTTCCTAAACAGCACTGCCAGCTAAGGAACAAGTATCCAAACACATGAGCCTGTGAGAGACATTACACATCCAAACCACAACAAATGCCTTGCGAGGTGCGGCATGTGCATATACGTGCTATTAGTTTGTTTTAAGGGTATTTTTCTAGTCTTGATTGACACTCTATTGCAGACCTATCTTAAGAAGACCTAGAAGATAAGACTTTCCTCTGCTTGCTGCACTTACTATGATGTGGTTAAAACATTGTCACTCTCTACAACACTTTTATAATCTGAACTTATGAATAAGGCTGTGTTGTTTGAAGTTTCGAGTTCACCAGGATCACAGAATCCTGACTACTCGTTCTTTTTGTATCATGTGAAAGATCTTGTATTATGAATTTGCATCATAAATACTTTCTCTAGGGAACATTTTTCCCTGAGATGAAGAAACTTGACATCCTTATATTAATGTATATTGGGGCTGAGATGGATCAGTGGACAACAAATACAACAGAAACTTATCTATTGAAGTTCATGGTTCAGAACATTGCCCAAGGGCATCTTGACTCTCCAAGGACTGTTCTCAGTGTGGTAGGAGGACCCAGGTTTCTATATAAGAAAAATTGTTCTGCAACTCACAATAGGATGCTCCCCATTATCTGCCTTTCAACTCTTTTGCCCAGTTATACAGTGTTAAAGTTTGGAGACCTTCTTCGATGATTCTGTAGTCTTGCACTTGACTAGTACATTGAGACAGAAGTCAGTCTTCCATGGTTCAAGGGTACTACTTAACAAAGTGTATGTGTCCATTAATCATCTGTGAGAACGTTTATGGGCCTCAATGAGGTCGATGTCTTGTCTACTTCTAAGTCACCAAGTGACTTAACTCTGTCTCTGTATCCAGCATTCATTGTTCATTTCTGTACGGTATATCCTCCTACATAAGGGCTTGACAGCTCCACTCTAGGAAGCCCAACTACTCAATTGAGTACACTGTGCTATACTGTTTAAATACAAATGAACACACTATGCTATAGGATGTGAGACACTGGATAGCCTTGTGGGCTGAGCAAGGTTATCATTGACTGCCAATTTTCAACCCACCACAGCTTCACCTAGCCCAGGGAGATCACTGATAGCAACTCATGAGCAGGCCATTCTGCATATGCTCCCATGCTTTCTTTTGTTTAGGTGGCTTCTCTCCAAAGTATTTATTAGAAAATGCTACCTTATGAATACAAATTCAGGGCACTAAAGGGTTCTAGTCATCTCACCTAACTGTCTACTGGGGAGGGGGTTGGTCAACACAATGCCTGGACTTAGTGACATGAAACCCTTTGTATTGGCTTGGGAGGGAACTGCAAACTTGTACAGATGGAGAAAGGAACCACAGGACAGCACAGAAAGATCTGGATCCCTCCAGAAGGAGACACTTCATTGAGGCACTGCTTTAGTCCTGGGTTGTTTTGGTCTTTAGGTGGTGGGTGATTTGATTCAGGCCAATGCGCGCTTACTAACAGATATAAGCCGTGGGGGTTTGACTCATGGCTTGGGAACTATTGTTTCAAAGTGTTCCAAATGCTCACAAATTTCCATTAGGAAATGCAACGTCCTCTTCTGAAACCAGGAGCCAGGGCCAAAAATATACCCACAGTCTCAGGAAATAACCTTTTTATTTATCAATCTACACTCCAGGACAAGGGCATGCAGCTTGGGTGGGCCTTTCTGTGGAGAGAAGGGGAAAGACTGAGAAAAGAGTGAAGAGGTGAGATGTAGTCTGAGTACACCACGTTCCCACCCCCACCCTCCACCCCCCGCCGTGCATGCCTGGAACTGCAAGGGGAATTGTGACCTGGAGGTGTAAAGATGCAAATCAGCCCTTCCCTCCACCAAGCTGCTTTTGGTCAGAACATTTTATCACTGCAACAGAGGGAAGCTAGAACACCGCTTTAACAGGAACCAAAATAAACCCTGTTCCCCCTGCTGCTTCTTGTCACCTATTCTACAGATACTAGCAACAGAAAGAGAGCAACAAAAGTCTGATAAATGAACAAATGAATGAGTGAATAAATAGATGAATGAATGAGTGAATGAATGAATGAATGAATGAATGAAATCCCAGTAGCAATTCTACCTGGAGATGTGGATTTAGAGTGTATAAAGATTGACAGGGAGAAGGCTCTGGGAGAGTTTCATAAAGAGGCTTTATAGCAGCTAAACTTGAATGAATGAATGAATGAATGAATGAATGAATGAATGAATGAATGAATAGGATTCTGAGAAAGAATTAAGAGGAGTGAGTTTAAGGCAGGAGACACATTTTTTCTATTTGTACAACTCAAAATAGTATGCCGACCAGGCTCGGCATTCCGCCACCTTCCTTATACACATGAGAAATCCACGTTCGTCTACAGCTTTGCCTCAGCCCTCAATGCTGTTCTGGTCAGAACTGAGTTCAGAATCTCTGCCGCAAAAGCCGCGCCGGTTCATTTAAGAGCACGGGTGTTTTGCCAAAGGAAGGTAAAACATTAAACCTGCTGGAAGCCAGCTAAATGGCTAGAAAGGGGAATTAATGTTATGTAAATGTAAGTAATTAATCAGCAAGCACCTTGCAGCCAAGTACCTGATGTGAAGAGCCCTCCTTCGAGAGGAGAAAATTGCTCTCTTTTGATTAAAAAAATGGACTATCAGACAGCATTTTTCAGAGCCTCCTAGTCCCCAGGCTTTTCCCAAGCCGTCTGGATGGAGTCCAGTGGAGTTTCCACTTGATCCCTGCATAAAGAGACAAAGAGAAGCTACGTGAGTTGAGCTAAAAAGTAGCAGAAATTCATGGCTAAAGAATATATGGAGTTGCGTTCTCGGGGGGGGGGGGGCTGTCTCAGGGCTCTGTAGTACAGGTTGATGCCAGGCAACTATATTCTAACTGAAATTAGATGACATTGAAAATCAGCAAAGACAGCCAGAGAGATGGCTCAGCGGGTAAAAGCTCAGAGTCCACTTAAAAAGCTGAGTCCTGTGACAGGCACCTGTAATCCCAGAGCTGTAACCGCAAGATGGGAGCTGGAGACAGAGGCTTTACATGGAAGGTGGAGGATCAGCTAGCCTGAGGTACACTGCACAGCAGAAGAAAGACTCCCTCAACATGGTGAAAGGTGAGAACCAGCTCCTTGGAGTTGTCTGACAACCTCTCACAAACATACCATGGTGCATGCACATCGACAATCACGCCTATAAAAGAGAAAGAAAGAAAAAAAAAAGAACAGAACTTAAAAAAAAAAAGAAGGAAATCGTTTCACAAATAAGTTACTTATTGTCTTGCACCGTTTCCTGATGGCCGTAGTGTATTGACCCAGTAGTGGTGGACGGCTGCCCCAGCTTCATCCTTTCGCAGCAGTGTACACATGATCCAGGATTGGACTCTCAGCACTTCTCACCCTCCAGCCTGAGGAATCTGGGCCTGAACTTGAGCCCTGGGTAGGAGGAGGGCTTCACAAGTGACAAACATCCATCTTAGAGGATAAAGATTATTAAAGTAAAAGTTAGGCTGGATGTATTCTTTAATATACATATCTGTGCTTTGACTTTAATAGGAAAACTTAAAATAATTTTTAAATTTAAATTTGGCTTGTGTGAGTGTGTGTGTTTGTGTGTGTGTGTGTGTGTGCATGTGTCATGATGTACATTTGGGAGACAGAGGACAACTTTCAGGAGTCAGTTCTCTCCTTTCTCCTTATAAGTTCAGGCAATTGAACACACTTGTCAAGCTTCTGTGACCAGTATTTTTTACCCACAGAGATGTCTCACTAACCCAAGATTCATTTTCATAAAGTTGACAAGTCATTCCAATTAATTTATACTTCCAAGGGCTTTTTTTGTTTTGTTTTGTTTTTCTTTTTTTGAGGCAAGTTCTCACTACATAGCTATGGTTGACCTGGAACTAACTGTGTAGACCAGGCTGGTCTCCAATTCCCAAGGTCTGCCTCCCCAGGGCTGGGATTAGAGGTGTACACTTCCACACCCAGCTCTCCAGAATTCCAAAGGGAGACTGTCACTGAACTAAGGGAGACTTGGGCAAGCACTTAGTCGCTTATCTAAAGCAGAGTCCAAGAGAGAGAAGTCTATGAAATGATTTCTCTTACAAGATAATAAAAGTCTTTCTGATGATAATTTTTATCTTGAAAACGCATTTTAAATTGTTTGTCTTATCAGTAGCCTGCTTTCCAGCCTCATATTTAAAAACCAAATTGTGTTATTTCTTTCATTTTCTTTTTAAAAAATTAATGTTTTCAATCAACATACAAAGTAACAGGTTTTATCATGGTGTCGTCATATCTCTGTGTCATTATACCCTGTTTCCATTTATTCTCCCTAAATTGTGAGGCTTTTTTTTTTTAATACTGATATTGCCTTTCTAAATGACAAAATCTTGTTTCACTGCAGAAGAGAGACAAGGTTACTTTTTGATAAGTTTTGAAATGTCTTTAAAGTGTCACATCTGTTTCCTTTCTGTGGCTGAGATAAAGCACTTCCAGGTCACAGCTCATCACTGACAGAAGTTAGGGCAGGGTTCAAGCAGAAACTTGAAGCAAAACCCAGGAGCAACACTGCCTGCTGAAGTGCTCCAGCTCATGCTTATCTGGCTTTCTTATATCACCACCTGCTTAGGGGATGGTGCCACCCAAAGTAGGCTGAGCCCTCCCACATCAACTTATAGTCAAAACAATCCCCCACAGACTTGCCCACTGGCCAGGCTTATTTGCACAGTCTCTCAATTGTGGCTCCCTTCTTTGGTGACTCTAGCCTGTGTCAAGGTGACAGTGCTAACTGGAACAGCATCTTAGATTACAAGATAAATCGTTTAAGATTTTCACTCTCATGACTATTTAAAAAAATAAGAGAAACATATTACTTGTAGAACATATTTCCTCCCCAAATAAAGTGCCAACCAAAGCCATAGCCACAATTTTGTACTTTTTCTGCTGACCAAACTACCCATTTCCCTCAGTAATTTAAAGAAAGGCTGTCAAATCCCCTGTGATAGGTAGGAACTTGAAGAGGAGGACAAGATTATCAGATAAATTCTAGATTGTCAGTTTCTTTCTCTGAATGATCCTAAGGTTAGGTTCGCCTTCTGGTAAAGGTTGCACTTTCATCTGACTGTGTTAAAGTACACTTAGAAAATAATAATAATAGCAATAATGATGATAATAATAATAATAATAATCCTCTTATTTATGCCCAAAGATGCCAACTTAATAGCTTCCCCTTTGGAGTGGATGGGGGAAAACATTACCACTTCTTTTTAAGTACCAGGAAGGATTTATCCAAGCAAGGCAATAAAATGTGTTCAGAAGTAAGTAAACCCAGCACGCCCCAGAGTTACTGCTTGGCTCTGTAATTTCAAACCTATAATTAGATATGTTGTTAGATTTTGCCAATATTTAATGACCTCTATTCTGTTTATGACAAATACCAGCGAGCCACCTCCTGGGGGACTGTCTGAGGGAAGATGTGCTAAGGGCTCAATTTATATATCTGATTCTTGGATGCAATTTCCTCATTTTCAGGTTGTTAAACATTCCAGCATGCTCCAACAATGTCCCTACACCCTATGTGGGTAAGTGTGGTGGGTACCATTGGTGGGATATGGATGGCAACTCGGGGAGCCGTGAAAATGGAAAGGCTGAATGGGCAGAGACTTGGTTGGAAGTCATATCTAGACTTTGCCCTTTGGGAAATGCTCTGCCGCGCTGTGCTTTGATATTTGTCTGGAATTGGCCAGTGAGAAACTGGGCAAAGTTTTCTTTAGTTGTGGTTATTTAATGCACTAAGACTTACTGTCTTATGCTCTAGGGAAGATCAGAGACGAAAGACGATATATAGATTACTTAGTGAGAGGACAGTGTTGACAGAAACAAAACTGTGAAGAATGAAACAAGAGAAAGTTCCTTAGAATTGGGTTTGGTGCCTCATACCTGTAATTCTAGCATCACAGAAGCTGAGGCAGGAGGATTGACACACATTTTAGGCTAGCCTGAGATGTATAAGGAAGGTTCTGGACCTGCTGTGATCAGAGGACCAGCTCGATCACAGGACACTTAATTGCAAGGGCCTTCACCTTGCTGAGGAGAATGTTTCTTCAGCTGGTCTTGAACTTAAAGTAAGGACAACTTGATCAGAATTAGAATACCATGAGACACGATAAGGCCATTCATCTCTCCATCAACAGTGTAGGAAGCTGATGTAGAGGGCATTTGCTAGCATGTCTTTCAGTACTTTGGATAAGCCTTCCCTGTGGGGTCTGGCCAAGAATCTGCATATTGCTACTGTTAGATAATTTACCTTCTCTTTGCAGGTTACAGCAGTCTGTAGTTTTGCTGTAGCTGCATCAGGAAAGGCAGAATGTGTGACTGCTATAGAGATTATGGTTCCAGGAAAGCTTATGAGGAGGCAGAGGAGGCAGGTGCCCTTTAGTGTGATGTTGGAATGCAGAGAATTTCTTTGACTTGAGCCCCATAGAAGTTTGTCAGTCACCTATGTCCGTGAACCTGACTCCATTAAATGTAAACATGTGAGCTAGGGATAGTTTGTTCAACACATAAAAAGTGAACAATCACAGAAAAGGACAAGGGTTGACAAATGGGATTCCGAGGAAGCAGGGCTGGGCAGAATTCTTGCCACAAGTAACCACAGTGTAAGAATGTCACCCATTAGGACTTTTCCAAGGAAAAGACAAATGGAGAGGGCAGAGATCATATAGAACCTACAAAATAAACAACAGTAATTTAAGAAGGTTTTTTGTTTGTTGGTTGGTTGATTTTGAGAAATGTTTCTACTGAACAAAAGAGCATAGGAGAACACATTGCTTTTTTGTGTTATTCCTACATCCTGTTTTCCTCTGTCGTTGGAAAGGCTTCCTGGAATTACAGCTTACAGAATTTGGATTTCACATGAAGCAAAATGAGATCTGGAGAGTAATGATTGCTTTCTTTTCCTCATGTTTACAACCAAGAGCAAAGAACTAAAGTATTCTTTTTGAGTCCACTGTCAAATTCCCGAGGAAAAGTGTATTTAAGGATGGACTCTTCCTACCATCAGTGGTCCATGATAATTAGTTTAATTGGCAGCTCGGTGAGAGTTAGAATCACATAGGAGACAGAAAACTCAGCCGGCCTATGAGAGTCTTTCCAGAGAGGAGACCGAGAGGGAAGACACAGCTTGAATGTGTGCGGGATTTTCCTGTGGGTTGAGATCCTGGCGAGAGTGGGTTGAGGACCAGCCAGTGTTTTCCTCTCTCTACTTCCTGACTGCAGATGCGGCGTCTGAGGTTCTGCCTGCCATGGCTTCCCCACCGGGATAGATTGTACCCTCAAACTCTAAGCCAAAATATACCTCTCTGGAGCTGCTTCTTCTCAGTCACATGAATGAGAAGAGTAAGTCATATATGACTCTAATATTGAAAATCAGTTAGCCTATAGAACGTATTAAAAACTGACATACGAGTCTAATGTCCCTGTTAGAAAAGAGGTGACCTCGGGGAAAAACATTGATATGGGAATGATGGAAAAGGGATGCCTAGAATCATACCCAAAACTTGCAAAGCCACCAGGACTATGATGGGAGGTAAAAAATGAAATCATAGAACAGTCATAGGAAAGTCAGCCAGAATCAGAGTGAGTCAAATCTAGGGGTTGCTCCAGGTGGGTGAATAATTGAGCATTCCTTCAAAGCGTGTATTTCTGAACTGAACAGCTATTGATAATACATTTTTACAGCATATATTTAAGTCTATAAATCATGTATTTAAACACACATACACACACACATATATATATAGTAAAGCATGTATTTAAAACACACAGACACACATATATATATATGTATATATATATACATATATATATACAGAAAGAGGGGGGAGAGGGGGAGAGGAAGGGAGAGACAGAAAGAGGCAGTTACCTCATTATATAAGGGACTTGGGTGTATCTACAGATGTTCACAGGGAGTTATTCTCTGTGAAGACTAAGACACATCTCTCTGTCTATTTCTCTCTGTCTCTCATTTTGGTCTCTTTCTCTCTGTCTCTTTCCCCCCTGTGTGTGTCCATTTTTCTCTTATAACATATGTATGCACACATATATATACCATTGTTATATACATATAAATATAAATGTACATATTCTTTATTGTATAACCAACAGCTTTGCTTTTCCCAGTTAAAACTCTGAATTTGGACTGGGAATATAGTTTAACTGACAGAGTGTTTGTCTGGAGAACACAAAGCCCAGGGTTCAGTGCCCCCCACCATATAACCTGGGCACCTGTAACTTAGCACTCGGGAGGCAGATACAGGAGGATCTTTGTTGTGAGTTTGAGGCTAGTGTATGAACATGAGAACTTATCTATTGAAAAAATGCAGGCTTTTGCCATTGTTCTTGATTGACCACCAAAAGTAGATTGTAAGATCCTATAGCTGACGACACTACACACTTTAAATAGGACAAAATCCTTCTCCCTGCTCCCCTGGATGGATGTCCTTAGTGCCAGAGAATGTATGCAAGCTGCTGGGAGGAGAAAAGACATTTGTTTTTTCTTATTTAGGCCTGAACCTTTGTGCTGTAATACTCACCTATCAGGAAACTTATGCCCACTAGTGTGGCAGTGGCATGACTGTTTGGGGTCCCCAACCATTTCTGATTGTATTTGAGGCTTCCATGGGAGGAAGGAGATGACAGGTATAGTTAACCAGGTTAAAAGCCTGGGCAGGTCACAGGCCCTAAGGGGAGCTGACTACTGATGTTTTGCTAAATAGACACACTGTCAAACTATCCTCTAAATATTGATGCATACATTCGTAGACCAGTGATGCGCTCAGCCCGGGTCAGAGTGATTGATCGATTGATTGAGTGAGTGACTGACTGAGCGATTGATTGATTTTTACTCTTTTTTGCAGTGGGTGACGGTTAATGAAGACACTCATAACTGGTCAAAGTGCTGAACATAAGGGCATGTTGCGTGCTCAGCCTTAAATAGGACATCTGGATCTCACACACCGTACACTCCATCCCCTCCTGCAAGGCTCCAAGACCATCAAGAAAAGGGACCAGAAAGATGACAAGAGCGAAAGGATGGAGGTGTGGTCTTCTGAGATGGCTCTGTAAGCATGAACAACCGGCATCTGTGGTTATCTGCCCAAGGCCTGTGCATCCAAAAAGACACGAAAATAGGAGCAGGAGTTGTTGAGAAAAGAGATGGTGTCAGCAAGAGCAAGAAGGATGTAAAAGACAGTACTAGGGTGAATATTGCCACAATATAGTACATACATGTATGAAACGGCAAAAAATTAAAATAAATCTGAAGTAGTAAAATAAATTCATCAACGACCAAAAAAAATCTGTGGAAGTCATTAAAGGTTCCCATTTATATTCCACTAATTAAAAATGGAAATGTGACTTAACCCAAATGAGTTTTTATTAAAAAGATTTATTTCCAAACATTTTGAAGAGGCAAATCAGCCATTTTACATATAATGTCAATTTTGCTTAAAAGTACTAAGTTTACCAAGCTATAACCTCTGCCCTTTTCACTCTGCTTTACTTGATTCTTATTCATTTTGAAATATTTAAGGTAATTTAGTAGGTAAAGTACTTGCCTTACAAGCATGAGGACTCAAGCTCAGTCCCAAACACCTGCATAAGAATGCCCTGAACACGGTGGCATGAGCTTTTTATCACAGTGCTGGGTGAGTGGAGTCAGGGCAATCCCTGAGCTTACTGCCAGCAAACTTCAATTGCCAACTTCCAAGCCAGTGAGAGAGCCTGCCTCAGAGAGGTGGATGGTTCCTGAGGATGACACCCAAGGTTGTTGTATTCTTTAGACTTTCATCACTGTGAAGAGACACACTGACCATAGCAACTCTTATCAAGGAAAACATTTAATTGGGACTGGCTTATAGTTTCAGAGGTTTAGTCCATTATCATCATGGCAGGAAGCATGGCAGCATGCAGGCAGACATGGTGCTGGAGGAGCCAATAGTTCCTCTGCCAATAGTTGATCTGCAGGCTGCAGAAATGTACCATACTGGGCAAGCCTTGAGTGTAGCTCATAACCCACCCCTACAGTGACGTACCTCCTCCAATAAGGTCACACCTCTCTAACAAAGTCATACCTCCAAATAGTGACACTGTCTATAGGCCAAGTGTTCAAACACATGAGTCTATGGGGGCCATACCTCATACACACAGAATAGTAAGAAATAATCTTTATCCATTTCAAGATATCTTATAGAAAGATTCTATGATAAAAAATTGAAATGTTTCCACCTTTGTTTTTTAAGTTTCGAGTCTAAAATAAACCCCCTCTTCCTAATTCTGACCCAAATGTGAATGAATTGATTCAAAATAGAGCTGAAATTTTTGGGAAAACTAAAAATGCAAGTGCTTTTTTCCCCTTTAACCCAGAAAGGAACTAGGCAATGCTGACTCTGTATCTATTCTAAACTAGATGTAGGAAATAAACAGCTCAGCTTATTCAGTAGATGCTGACAAGGTCAGTCACCTTCTTCTCTTGTGCTTTCTTTGCTTAGTTGGACAAACACGGGCTTTTATGAATTAAAGGAGAGGAAAGAGAAGAAAGGTTGGGCTTATCATCAATGAAAAGCTATGAGTGTATCTGATCCATGTCTTTCCTCCCTCCCTCCCTCCCTCCCTCCCTCCCTCCTTCCCTTCCTTCCTTTTTCCTTCCTTCCTTCTTCCTTCCTTCCTTCCCTCCTACCTTCCTCCCTCCATCCTTCCTCTTCCCCTTCTCTCTTCTGTCTCACTTGTGTTTATATAGTAATGTGTATGTGTGTATATGCCTGTGCGCATGTGTGCCCTGATCTATCATTCTTCATCTTGTCCTTGAGACAGTATCTCTCCTTGAATACGGATTTAGGCTGGAAGGCAGCAGCACTAGAATTATAGGCACTCATGTGTCTACACCCAACTTTTTAGATCATTGCTGGGATCTAAATGTGGGCCCTCACACTTATGCAAGAAATTTCTTTACCCAATGAGCCATTTCCCCAGACCCCTGTGTCTTTACTTTCAGATGACACGTTACATGAAGTCAAATTCAACAAGGGTTCTTAAATGCTTTAACCTCCCATCTAGCCCACAGGTAGTAGAAAAGAAAGCTTATTAGGATACAGGGGAAGTGGGCCTGTTTAGAAATAGTTCTTTGGAGCAAATCCAATCTGCGTTGTCAGGATCTCAGCAATTCAGCTCACAGAATCAGCAGCAGCAGCAGCTCAATCCACTCACAAACACCGTTTACCAATCATCATTAGCAGATCGATCCAGAAGAAGCCTTGAGGCTCTGCTGAGTGCAGTTTAAAAGTAGTTCCTTGGGGTGATTAAAAATCTCCGATTGCCAGGATATCAGCAGTTCAGTTCAGTAAGTCCCGACCCAGCAGAGACAGCCTGGCCTCTGCCCAATCGGCAGGAGTCAGCAGGAATGACCAGAACCAGCAGGGATGCCAGGTGAAGTTCTCCGCCATGCCTTTCTCAGTGAAGTGAAGGTCAACAAAGACAAAAACTCAAGACCAATCAAGTGTTGCAAAGCTAGCTACTCAAACCAGACATCACTGTCCATTGAGTCCTATTTATCTTCCCTCCAAACATCACGTGACTTTCCATGGGTCTTGCCTCCCATGAGTCTTGACTCAGGGAAACTCCACATGAGTCTGCATCAGCTGACATATTCAGAAACTTCCAGTTCACTCTGCCAATCGGTAGGAGTCCGTGGAAGTGGCAAGAAGCCACCAGAACACCACCAGAAGGTTTTTGGAGCATTTCTTTCTATAAAGTCATGACGAACGATGACCAGTAAGGAATGGCAAGGTGTACCAATACCACCCAGCGTTGTCCACTGTCTGTTGGGTCATATTTACATCCTTCCTTAACATCATGTGTCCTTTCACATGTTTGCTTTCGCAAAACATCCTTTCACCTGTGTGTCCCAGCAAAACATATTTGACATAACTGACTTTCGAAAGAAACCAGAAGTTGCCACTTCATTGTAATTCATCACATTATTGGATCTTCATGGTTTTAAAACTAAAAAGAAAGGCCAAACTTAAAGATATAAATCTTTAGGAATCAAGTGGTTCCTAAATTTTTGAAAATCAGAATAGGAAAATCAGATAGGACTTCAATCTCCAGTGGCCTGGAACAGAGTGACACATGCCCACCCTTCATCCTCATATAGGCTCATTGTTCACAGCTCTTCTCTTCACATCAAGCTCCACTTCTACTTTGGTGATATAAGATGCTGGCCTTAGGATCAGTGAAATACCCACCCTAAAAGAAGGAAAAGGACAAATTGATAACACTATTTCGCTCCACAGTTAATGAGAGACTGTGTTTATTTTTGAAAATTAAAAAAAAATCCATTTGTTTAGTGTGCTAATCAATTTGAGTCTTTGTTGAAAGAAGACAGCTGGAGGTACCCAGCCATCTGCTAATTTATGTTACCTTCATAGGCCTATGTAGGCGTTAGAGTTTGCAGCCCCTGAATTATAGCATTGTCTACATCAATAACTTTCAACAAAGAGGTACAGAGAAATAGCTCATCCATGTGGCTTTTTAAAACTACATTCTTCCACATGGACAATTCTAGGATGCCTGCCTCTTATTCAACTGCAGATGTTATGTAGGAAACTCTGCTATTTGGAGAAAAAACATTATATTCTGGCCTTTACTGAATTGCATTATGTGTGTGTGTGTGTGTGTGTGTGTGTGTGTGTGTGCATGTATGTACATATTTATATATTCATTTCTCCTATCTCATCCTGAAGTAAACTTTCTTTTTTTTTAGATTTATTTTACTTATTTTATGTGTATGAGTACACTGTAGCTGTACAGATGGCCGTGAGCCACCATATGTGTGGCTGCTGGGAATTGAACTCAGGACCTCTGCTGGCCTGCTTGCTCCAGTCTGCTCACTGGCGTAATTCACTGTAGCTGTCTTCAGACACACCAGAAGAGGGCGTCAGATCTTATAATGGGTGGTTGTGAGCCACCATGTGGTTGCTGGAATCTGAACTCAGGACCTTTGGAAGAGCAATCAGTGCTCTTACCTGCTGAGCCATCTCGCCAGCCCCTGAAGTAAACTTTCTAACACACTGGACTTTGGGTATAGCTAATGATAGAGCTAAAGGTGAGTGGACATGCCAAGAAACTGCAAAGAACCCCCATAATGGTAATGTTCTTGCTTCAAACAGTGCATGAGACTGGGGCTGAGCTTCAGAACCCCTATGAAGATGTGCTAAGACAGACAGGAGTAGGATGTTTGGGAAGGGGTGACTCACAAAACTGAGAACATGGTGGCTGTCTTAAAATATTGCTACACGGGTTTCATGATTTTATTTGGTAATTCTTGAGTGGGCATTGACAACCAAAGTACAAAAGTTAACAATGGCCAGGCCTTACATAAGAAGTACAAGTTGTGAGCCGAGAAGATGACTCAACAGGTAAAAGTGCTGGCTTCATAAGCCAGATGAATTGAGTCTGGTCTCCAGGACCCACATATAAAACCAGATGCTGCAGTGCACATCTGTAATCCCAGCACTTCTCCAGTGAAACAAGGAGCAGACAAGAGGATTGTCTTAGTATTTGTGAGCCAGCTACCCCAGAGTACACAGGACAAAAACAGAAATAAGAGAGACCCTGCCACACTAAGGTGGAAGGAGAGAACCTACTCCTGAAAGTTGTCCTCTGACTTCCACACCAATACTGTACCATGTATGTACCTGGCACACATGTATGTGACAACACACACACAGACACACACATAAAAACACACACACACACACAGAGCCCACACAGAGTTACAACTTTTGCAACAATCAACCCAAAATGTCCTGACACTGATTAAATAATGTTTTTTCCTCTCCTCTCAACTTAGGACCAACTGCAGAGAGCCAATTTCATCCCCTTAACCAATGACAAATGATGCCCTGTGCTTAGTTACATTATCTGTAGCATCCCCATGACAACAGTCTCCAATCAAAGCATCTGTGAGCCCTTCCCTTTATTCCTTGCAAAGCTTTTGCAATCCCATAGGCTGCCTTTGGGTTTCTGCACAATACAAGCAATTGTAGCTGGCTTCTTTGATGCAGGAAGCTGGGGATCAAAGCTTCTATTTGTTCTCATTTGAGTGGTTTTCCCTCATCTTCTCAGAATCCAGGGATCAGTCCTACTAACAAGGTTTCCAGATATTTCTGTTCCTCTACACTTGAGATCCATTACTATACCTCTCTCCCCTACATATCCCCTGAATTCCCCAGTGAACACAGATTCATGTGTAGGGGTCAAGAAGAAGGTAGTTATCCTCACATCCTAATGAAGCAGAATCTCCAGAAGATGGTCTTAGAATCTTCTTATTGTTCTGTCCATAGGGGTTCCTTGTTAGCAAGCCAACATTTGGGAGGGAGCCTCTGATCCATGCTGTCCAGATGGCAGAATATAAAGTACCCAGGAAGCTTTTTGTAAATAGATATGTGGTGGTTAGTGTCGGATGGCAACTTAACAGAATCTACAGTCACCTGGGGATGGGTCTCTGGGCATGTCTTTGGGGGATTATCTTGACTGCTCTAGTTGATGCCAGAAGATATGCCCACTGTGAGTAGCGCCACTCCCTGGCTGGGATGCTGGATTAAATCAATGGAGGAAATGAACTGAGCAGGAGGATACATTTTCATCTTTGTCTCCTTCCAGTTATGAATGTAATGTGTCCAACTGCCTCAAGTTCCTGCTGCCAGAACTTTCCTGCCACAATGGACTGTTCCCTCAAACAGTGAATCCAGGTAAACCCATTCTCCCATGAATTTCTTTTTCAGGGTATTTTATTGACAGAATGTTAAAGAAACTAAGGCAAGAGATTCCCAACCTCTACCCTTGGAGAGTTAGTTAAGCTAGCATTGCTAGTATGGGTTCTCCTGGGGATTAGAGACAGCAAAGCAGCGATTGTCTTATGTGATTTCCACATAGCAGTGTGCACACAAAACCACTAAAGGCCACTTAAAATGACAGATCCTTTGTAATATACTAAATAGAGTCAGTCGTCCCAGTAAACACCCAGGAGTAGTAAGATACATAAAGTCATGCATGTGTATAAGACATGAGTTTCGGCTACTTTTCCTGTTGCTGTAATTAAATATCTTGACAAAGACATCATTAAGGAGAAGGCTACAGTAACCAAGTCATCATGGCAGTAGAGTTACGGAGACAGGAGCTGCTCATGTCGCATCCCACGTCAAGAGACAGAACTTGTGCTCAACTACTTTCCTTCTTTCTATTCAGTCTAGGACCCATGCAGAACCACTTAGATGTATATTCAGTAATCCTGGAGCTCAGTGGCCGGCCAGCCTAGCAGGCGATCTCCAGCTTCAGTGAGATACCTGTCTCAAAAATTAAGGCTAAGGACAGGAAAGGACATTTGTCAGCAAGTCTGACAACCTGAGTTAAATCCCTAGGATCCACATGCTGGAAAGAAAGACTTACTTCTTGCAAAGTTCCTTTGACCACACTGGTGCTGTGGCACATAAATGCTCCTCCCCGACACACATGCCATAAGTAAATAAATGAATATAACTTAAAAAATCAAAACTAAGGTGGAAAGTGATTGAGAAAGACCCTATATCAACCTCTGGTCTCCACACACCTGCACACATGTGCATGTTCACTAGCACACTCCCAAATGAACACATACATATATTCCTACACACACAAAATAAATAAATAAATAAATAAATACCTCCCAAGATATATATGTATATATATACATATATGTGTGTGTATATAGATATGTATATGTGTGTGTATATACATATATGTGTATATATATGTATGTATGTATGATTCTGATTCAGAAATTGGAGGAAGGCTGATACACAGCACTTCTGAGAGGCCCCCACATGGGGCTTCTGGTACTGCTGTGCTTGCTGAGCTTGGGGTGGTCAGCACCTACTGTGCAGTAGGACCATGTGAGGCAAACACCCCAGAGGTGAGACTGAACACACAGCTCACACTGAATATGCTAGGCATCTGAATGCTAACTGGCAATGGATGGCAGTGGGATTTTGTTTTGGTTTGCTTTTTTGTTTGTTTTATTCATTCATTTTTTTTTTTATAGGGATGGTGGCACACCTAGATGTATTGCTGCAAGGGAAGCCTATCACACTGCCTTGTCTTTAGTCAAGTGGAAGTCTCTTCCTGGGAGGCAGGGCCAAATGCAATGGTAGTCCAGAATTCCCCCATATGCCCAGTGACTGGGAAACATGAGCTGAGACAGACTGGCTTCTAATGACCAAGTTCCATAGGGTAAGTTTGAAGTGGACTCAGAAGAGAGGGATTGGGAGTTTCCAACTTAGAAGAAAGGGAGGCAACCAAGAGGATGTAGAAGACCCAGTTGCTAGGTTTGTTTATTATTAATTTCCTGCTGTATTGTTCGTTAGATTTGGGGGGCTGATTACAGACAACTGATTACAGTATGCTCGGGACACACAGACACAGTATAAACTTACCAAATGGCTCATTCTTGATGAGGCTTTTCTGAAGCATTGGGGTGGGGTGGGGTTAGTGCCTGAGAGCCCTAAGGTGTGAATGGATCAATGTGAAGACATTTAAGAGATCCTTGGATGCTGGGCTCATTTTCACTTAGAGAATAAATAAACTGTTTCAGAAGAGAGCTTTTCAAGAAGAAAATTCAGAGATGATGTGGCTTTCAAACAAGCATTTTCAATGGCAGAATGGAGCAAATTGTGCACTGTTTTATCATGAGTTCATGGGCACTGGCTTTTAAAAATCATCTATCCAAACTGCATCCCATCTATATCAAATCCACTATGAAAGGCTCCTGGGTGATAAACACCAATCTGCCCTGTACTCTATAATTATCCAGAGAAAAACATCTTCTGTGTGGTGAATGGCCTTCATTTTCAGCCATGTGTTTCTATATAAACAGAAAGTCTCATAGTTGATATCCAAACCTCTGGTGCCCGGGTTTTCTCTGGAGCCTGGATTTGGAGGGGCCGTGGTCTGCCAGAGGCTGTTTATGATTTTATGATGTGCTGTGAAATTATCAGGTAGGGGTCAGGAGATCAGCAGAGAGGAGACAACAGATAGTCCATAAAAACAAAACAACTTTATTCAACCAGCAAAATGCTGAGACCCAGTGAAGCTCTACATCAATGGACATGAAGCACAGAAACACACAGTCAGGAAGAGGCAGAGAGAGGGAGAGGAGAGAGTGGGAAGAGAAAAAGGGAGAGAGGAAGAGAGAGAGGGGAGGGGAAGGGGAAGAAAGAGGAGGGGGAGGAGTAGAAGGGGAGGGGGGGACAGTGCTTTAAATAAGGGTCTTGCTTAGGTGACCATCCTGCTGAAGTTTCACCAGGGCAGCATCCCTGTTATATGTTGAAGACACTATCTTCCAGTAGGCATCCTGTCTGGCCCTCACTAACTTGCGGCCTCCTCTTCCTCAATGTTTTTAAGCCCTGGATGCAGGAGTTGTGTTGTAGATGTATCAGATAGGGCTGGGCACCCCCCAAAGTCAGTTAGTCTCTGCACTTTGACCACAGTTCAAATATACAGCTGAACAAAGAGATCTAAAATATAAGAGCTAATGGATTACCCAGAATTTCTACCAAAGTTTGGCTAATACGAGTAACTTTGCAAGGGACTCTTATTTCTTTGAAGCTAGAGGACTCCCCTTTAAAAATAATGCATTCTGCAGCCTGGGACCCTCATCTCCATGTACTGTGCACATGCTCACTCCTTAAAATGTATCTAAAGATTGGTTAGCAACTGCAGATCCTCACCTGCATGGGGCTACATGTATATCTGCTTTAAATGATACAAATGAGCTCTTTCCTTAAGAAACACTTCAATAATACACTATTTATATTAAAACACACCCTGAAAGTGAGGGCAATGGGCCTGTTTGGCCTGAACTGGTTTGGGCTGAATGATCAATCAGGTAAAGTGTATCTTAAATGTCAACTTTTAGGAAGTATCTTCTATTTGCCTGTGTATCATTGGCTGTGTGTAGGCATAGTGTTTTTGCACACTGGTAAAGTTTACACAATCAAATAATGATTTCTCAGCCCTCATATCTTGTTTCAATCCAGACACAGCATTGTAATACCTATACCAAAAATCTCCTGTCTCTGGTGGGTTGGTGAGCAAGGGGAGGGGGGATGGAATAGGTTCCCCCCCCCAGGGGAAACCAGGAAAGGAGATATCATTTGAAATGTAAATAAAGAAAATATCTAATAAAAAAATAAAAAAGTATTGTTTTGAATAAACTTAAACTTTTGTGCTAAAAACAAATCTGTCTGTCTCAAGTTTATATAAACTGTTCTTACCCCTTATTCTCTTCCTTGTCAATAAATGCTGGTCAACCAATGGCTGGGCAGAATAGAGAACAGAGCCAGATGTCTGCCAGCTAGAGAAGGAGAAAGGGAAAGAGGGACATTCAGATCAGCCAGCAAGATGGAGGAATGAAAGCCATAAAGAAGGTGTCCGATCCATGATAATATGCAAATATCATGGGATGGGGCTGGGAGGCAGCCAGATTAGCATAGAAGTTTAAGGAACATCGTCTAACTGCTTAGCTACTAAGGTGCAGTTTTAAATACATTTTGGTTTCTTTGTGAAGTTACTGAGTAGTAGCATAAGATAAATAAATACAACCACCAGATTAATTCATTGCTATCATTTATATCAAAGACATTTCATTTACAGCTGTGTGTAAAATAACATGAACTAAGCTTATACTTGTCTAACTTATAAATAAATGAGACTCAGGCTACAGTTTATTTTTATGACTTTGGCCATTACTGGGGAGTTGTCCCTAATAAACTTCTCTAACAGCTAGACTGGCTACTTCCCCAGCAGTGTACTCCAGATACTTGCTGTTTGAATTTTCCTGAGTCATTTCTGCTCCAGCATTCTGGTATCCTAGGAGGCCATTTCACTTGGGCATATGCTGCTGATCCATCATGACTAATGGAGACCTCTCAATCTCCCTGTCTTCTCCTCCTTTGCTCTCCTCTCCCTCACTCATTTCCTCCTCCTCCTCCTCCTCCTCCTCTTTCTTCTTCTTCTTCTTCTTCTTCTTCTTCTTCTTCTTCTTCTTCTTCTTCTTCTTCTTCTTCTTCTTCTTCTTCTTCTTCTTCCTCCCCTCCTCCTCCTCCTCTTCCTCTGCCTCTTCTTCCTTTTCTTCTTCTTTTATAGGTCTCTATCTGAAATTCTCAGCCAATTAAGTGAAAACCTGCTTATCTCTTTTCTTTCCAAAAATTGTCGTAGCCAGTAGTTTTAAATTGGGGAGCAAGGTTTGTACAACAAAACCCAGTGTACATGAGAATTCGCTCACCTAAGGGGCAACAAGATCTCAGGGAGGGGCAATATTTAGCATTTGAATACACAGCAGCACCAGACCAATACCCAACAGGTGTGCAGATAATTAAAATTAGATAGATTAGGTGAAAGGATGCGTGCAATAGAAAAGAGTTATATAACCTAGCCTGTCAATCAAAACAGAGAAGCAACCTCAGTATATAACTTAGCAACTAAACTCCTCCTTCTCTTGAACTCCATAGAAGGAAGCTCTGAACAGTAATGGGGCCTTGAGTACCTTCCCTCAGGTGGCTAGTTGTCAGTCTTGACAATATGTTCCTTCTTTTCTTGGTTGTTTGTTTTGTATACAGTTTCCCTATTATTCTTGCAGTATGCAGAAGCCTTTTTTCAGTTTTGTGAAAAAAAGATCAGGAATCTAGAGACATTCTAGCCAGATTCCAACTACCAGTAATAGATATATGTTGAAACTTTACATCAACATAAAGAAGCAAAAGTATTTTTAAAGATTTGTTTTTTGTTTTCTTCTTTCTTTCATTATTTCCTTCTTTTTCTTTTCTTTTCTTTTTTTTTCTTGACAGGGCTTTTCTGTGTAACCCTGGCTATAGACCAGACTGGCCTCTAACTCACCAAAATTTTCCTATTACTGGAGTTATAGGCAGTTGTGAGCTGTTGGACATGGATCCTAGGAACAGAATTCCTGTCCCCTGTAAGAACAGCAAGCACTCTTAACCACTAAGCCATTGCCCCAGGCTCCTAGGAGACAAATTTTATACAAAAAGAAAAGAATCACATTATAACATAGAAGTAAACATAATACTTTGCCTACTTTTATCATTTCATTTTTGTGCCCACAAAGACTCATAACAAGGAGCAGGAGAAAAAGGAGGAGGAAGAGGAGGGAGAGGAGGAGGAGGAGGGAGAGGAGGATGGGGAGGAGGGAGAGGAGGAGGAGGAGGAGGAGGAGGAGAACCAGACCTAGCCAAGGAAACTATTATAGTTAGCATCAGCTGCCATCTTGACAGAAATGTAATCACCTCTGAAGAGGAAATCCCAGTGTAAAAACTGCCTAGATCAGATTGGCCAGTGGTCACAATTGTGAGGTATTTTCTTAATTGCTTGTTGGTGTAGAAGGTCCCAGCCCACTGTGGGCAGTATCATTCCTAGGCAGGTGATCCAGAACTGTATAAGAAAGCTAGCTGGGCAAGCCAGGGGAAACAAGCCAGTAAGCAGCATTCTTCCATGGTCTTTGCCTCAGTTCTTTTTTCCTAGTTTCCTGCTCTGAGCTCCTATGTTGGTTTTCCTCAGGGATGGAGAGTAATCTGTAAATGAAGTCATCTTTCTTTTCTAAATTACATTTGGCCTTCACATCAACAGAAAGCAAACTAGAACAGCTACAGAATCCAGAGAAGCCTACTGGAGACAGCCTGAAGAATTTCCTATCATTGACTCATCAGTAGCTATAACAGCATTGTCCCTACATGCCCTGCATCAGTCCACTGCCTGTCATATGGACAGGAAGCTGCTTTGACCTTCCTCACCACCACACACACATACACACACCCTGTACACCCTAAGTGTCAGGCCCCACAGCACCTTCCACTCTTCTGTAGCAGCTTCTCCATTTCCAGGTCTGATCCCCTTACATCAAAAGGTGCAGCAGAATGAACTGACTGTGACACAATGGATTCTGGTGTCCTAGTTTCATTTTTGTCACCAAGATAATTACCCTGACCAAAAGCAGCTTAGGGGAGAGAAGGGTTTATTTGGCTTTCAATTCCTGGCTACCGGCTACCGTTTTAGGGAAGGCAAGGCAGGAACTCAAGATGCTAGTCACATCCCTCGGTGTACAAGAACCAAGAGTAGCGCATATGGGTGCTGCCTGCTTGCTCATGCTCAGCTGGCTTTCTTCACTCTTGTACACTGAGGATGCAGCCCATGAAATGGTAACACCCACCTATGTGGTGGCTCCTCCCACCTCAGTTAACATCAAAACAACATATACATCCCACTGGATAACTTATTCTAGACAATTCCTTAATTTAGACTCTTTTCCCAGATGGTTCTAGGTTACATCAAGTTGACAGTTAAAACTAGCCAGCATACTTGGCAACTGGAAAGGCACATGTCCTGTAAAGGAAACAAACAAGGGGTGGGGGTTGTTTCTATCACAAACTTGTGAGATTCAAAGACAGAAGGATCATTCAACAGGTTTCACCCAGCGCACTTCTTGACAGACCGGAGAAATTGGACCAGGGCCAGTTCCCATCAGTACTGCATCTATCTATTGGGACATCTCTCTGTTGGAAGAAGCTAGCGGCAACACTCAGTGACTAGAAGTATGGGAAAGAAAGATGCTACCTGAAGGTCTATGGGTACATCTCAGGATCGATCCCACCAAAGGGCATCAGTTAATTAAGATTCGTGTGTCCTGTGGTTTGATGGTGAGGTGCCCTCCCCCACAGGTGCTTGTGTTTGAGCATTTTGGGACCCAATGGTGATGCTCTTTGAGAAGGTTATGGGGATTTTATGGGGTAAAACCTCACTAGAGAGGGTCAGACTTTGAGACTTTACAATCAGGCCTGATTTCTTCTCTACTCTCTCCTACCAGACCACAGATGCAGCATGACCAGCTGCCTCACACTGCTGTCACCATGCTTTCCCAGCCATGATGGACTGTATCCTCTCAAACTGTAAGCCTTCTTCCCTTAAGTTGTTTCTTGACTAGTATTGGGCTACAGCAATAAGGAGAATAACTAATGCAAATTGTACACAAACGGGAACACTAACGAGAATGATTTCACACTGAAAATGAATTGCCAGGGTTAGAGAGATGGCTCAGTGGTTAAGAGCACTCCCTGTTCTTCCAAAGGTCCTGAATTCAATTCCCATTACCTACATGCATAGCAGCTCACAACTGTCTGATGCCGTCTTCTGGTGTACAGATGTACATGCAGACGAAGTACTCATATATGTAAAATACAGAAATAATTTTTTTTGAGACAGGGTTTCTCTGTATAGCCTTGGCTATCCTGGAACTCACTCTGTAGACTAGGCTGACCTCGAACTCAGAAATCCACCTGCCTCTGCCTCCCAAGTACTGGGATTAAAGGCGTGTGCCACCACCGCTTGGCCAGAAATAATTTTTGTAAATGAGTTGCCATAGCAAAGTTAAGAATAATGAGTTGCCATAATAATACACATCTGCTTAAGTCTTCACTGAGAGCCAAAAGCCCCCAACAGGAAGGGATTAACACTGTAAGTCTTTTAACATCCTGTGGGCTTGAACACGCTGTAGGAGGCAGGAGTTCTGCTGGGTCCTGTGAGTCAGGCCTGCCTACCTGTGAGACTGAATCATAAACACCAGGGTCTGGTAACAGGGTTGGGTAGAGCCATCAAAGAACTCAACAGTAGAAGCTATGGGATGCCAGAGAGCATGGAAGCCATAGAAAGAGAGTTGACAGGGGCCTTCACACAGGAAGCAGTGTCTTTCCTTGTCTCTACAGGCTTGTCACACTTGAGACATCTTTTTATTGCAAAGAATTTTTGACATCCTTCCTTTGTTTGTGTATGGCTTTCCATGCAGGTGATCTGCTGTGTCTGGTGTATGAAGCACAGCATTTCCTAAATTCTTGTATCTTGCTAAAGTGTGGATTTTAGATAAAGTATGGATATGGTAAAGCCAATTACCATATGCCCTCATTTCTAAAAACAGCATTACTACCTATTAGTACACAGCAAACATTTTCCTAAGTCCTAACATAGAGAGAAAATAGGTCATTCCCCCAAGAAGTCATAAGAGACTTCTAGCTCCAGGAACATCAGGTAACTCACTTAGGGACACATGGAAAAGCCAGGACCTGAACACAGTTCGTGTGATTCCAAAGTCCTCTGGCATCATCAAATTCCAAAACATCACACTCCCAGGATGCAGTGGTTTTCTTTATAATTCCATCAGCTTATGGTTAAGTTTGTCTCCTTTAGTCAAGTATAGTAGAGCGCCATCTCTCCATCTCTGATGCCAGAACTCAGGAGATAGATGTGGGAAGAGCAAGAGTTTGAAGCCAGCTTGAGCCTTAAAAACAAGCAAGCAAACAAACAAACACAAACAAACAATTTGTTTAATACAATTTAAATCTATAGTAACTTTCCTTGATTACAGCTTTATCTAGCATCCATTTCTATGGACCCCAAAATTAACTCCAAAATTTATTCTTTCTTGTGGGGAGTCTAGTCATTATAGGCTAAAGATCTACCCCCTAGCTATTCACCAGGCAAAGACAAGAAGAACCTCTCAGGTAATGGTAAGGGAAGAACCTTTTGCTGAAGAATTGTTGGCAGCTGACGGCTCCTGGGGCCACCCACACCCATGCGCTCATGGGCAGCAGCAGTCACCAGACTCTGCACTCTTAACAAATAATAGTAAGTTCTTCCTACACCTACAGTCTGGTCTGTGCCACAAAAGAAACTTTAACAAGGAAATTGTTACTGAAGAATGTATCACTCAACTTGATACAGTCATCTCATTCAGTAGACATGATTGCAAATGATTTTCTAAGAAAATCAAATCCATCTTCAAAAGGCCAAAATTCAGCACAATTTAGGTAGTCAAAAAAATATGCAGTGTAGGTTCTGAAAGAATTTCAACATCAGACAAGACAAAAAAAGTGGCAAGGAGGAAAAAAAGTTCAAGCCACAATGGCTGGAGCAGGTGGGTCACGATTCCATTCAAATTGCCTACTCACAATGAAGCCTGCTTGTGAATAAAAATACTCTGCTTGTTTATTAAAACCTAAGTCTTTTCTGAGACCTATTGGAATGTTTCCCAGAAAATGCTGTTTTATGGCAAAATTAGCTAGAGTTGGTTAAGATATAGAAGTTCATTAAATATAAAAATAAAAATCGAAACCCGATCTGAGGTGCTATTGCTTTGGATGCCAGCCCTGACTGGCTCGGGATGGAGAAGCCTGGACACTAGTCTATTCTGGCTCAGACCTATCTTAGGAACTTCAAGGAAGATTAGTTAAACTCCACTTGTTGGTTGGGGTTTGGCTAACATACCTCATGAGGAACTTCACGGGATTTATCAGAAAATGTCAGTTTATTACAGGGTGATGATCCATAATACATGTAATAATTTGTATCACTCTGGATCCACCCATCAGAATGGACAGAATGGGAGGGCTGAGGCCGCTGGGCTCTAGGCCCTCCCTTTAGCTGTTGGCTGTGGTGTCCTCTTGTGGTCACAGGCTTGGGAGTGGGGCAGTGGGGAAGGGTGGATGGTAGTGTGGGAACTGGAGAGAGTTTTACAACATTTTTTTTTTAAATCAACCTTTTAATGTATAAGGAAACTAGCAAATCTCACCTCTGGCCTTCAGAAAGATTGTGAGATAGAAAAACCAGCTCTTGTCTTGGCTAATCTAAAGGACAGAAGCAGAAAGATGAGAGCAGAGTGGGGCTGGCCCTGTGGCCTGTGATCCAGGATACGGGAGTTGATTTACCCTGTTGCTGCTGCTGCTGCTGACGATGACGACGATGATGATTTCTTTGCTAACAGTAGGTGCAGTGTTTCCAGGCTTCAACACTGATTGAGGATGAGGGGCTTCCCTAATCTTCAGCCCCAGGTTGGCCCTGCTGAGGCACCCAGTCTTGTGGACTGAGCAACTACAGGGCTGTTGGCCTATCCATTGTGGGACTTTTCCAACAGCAGAGGCAGCAGCCTCAAGGCCCCAGCAACTAATGGCTTCTCATCCTCTGGGGTGTGAGACAGTTGTCATTATTATTTTAAAGTAATGCCAAGCCAATGTTGGTAAGACTTGCTTTCCTTGCCAAGGCTCACCTGGTGACCAGAGCCAGTGAGCACGGACCCAGCCATGGCAAAGAGAAGAGATCAGGTTAGAGACAAATACTCTATTATATGTGTGTGTATGTGTGTGTGTGTGTGTATGTATATATATATGTATATATGTATGTGCATGCACTTATGTAAGTGCATATATACGCATACATACACACATATATATGTATATGTATGTGTATCTATCTACCTATCTATCTATTAGTCTATCTACTGTCATATTATATGCCATGTAATGTAACCTAGACTGGTATAAGTAGTAACCCAGTGATCAAAATGGTCCATAAAATGGTCCATATGCAACTTTGTTCTAAGATGTGTTTTCTTTTCCTGTTAGATTATTTTTCTTTTTTTTTTCTTTTTTTATTAAATGTTTTCTTCATTTACATTTCAAATGATATCCCCTTTCCTGGTTCCCTCCTCCCCCTGATCATCAATCCACCCTCTCCTGCTTCCTGGCCCTAGTATTCCCCTACACTGGGGCATAGAACCTTCACAGGACCAAGGGCCTCTTCTCCCATTGATGACCAACTAGGTTATCCTCTGATACGTATGCAGCTGGAGCCATGAATCCCACCATGTGTACTCTTTGGTTGCTGGTTTAGTCCCTGGGAGCTCTGAGAGTACTCGTTAGTTCATATTGTTGTTCATCCTAAGGGGCTGCAAACCCTTCAGATCCTTGGGTCCGTTCTATAGCTCATTCACTGGGGACCCTGTACTCAGTCCAATGGATGGCTGTGAGCCTCTACTTCTGTATTAGTTGGGCACTGGCAGAGCCTCTCAGGAGACAGCTATATCAGGCTCCTAAGATGTGTTATTTAAGTAATACACTACCGCTCTGAGGAGTTTGTGGACAGGATGTCAGGAGCATCAAAGCTGGGACGTAGCATATGACATTGTTGCATGCAAAAGGTAGAAAGCGATGCTAACTCTAGTTTAGCAATTTATTTCAGGCACTTTCACATCTCATTTAATTTTCAACATAAAAGGAATATAATACAAATCGTTAGGCAATGATATTGGTGATACTGAGAATCAGAGGTTCACAGGCCTGGGCACGTGCGATCAGTAACATAATGACTGAACTATCAGGATTTGGGCCCCAGTTTACAAACACAGAAAGAATTAAGGTCCAGAGATATGCCATCTGTCCAGGCAGTCCTGGCAGGGGTGGGTCTGAAACCTCCACAAGTGTTTCCAAAATGTGTGTCACCACATTTTTCATCTGACTCCTCTCTGTGTAGGCTGCCCATCTTACAAGTAGCAGTGACAGTGACATCCCAGCTGGCAGATCTTAGAATGGAGAATGTATAGGGGTAACTTCCATCCCAACAGCCATTCATTCATCTTGTCAGTTTACCAAGCCTTTCTGCTTTCCATCAGTAAAGGCATCCGAGGAAGAATCGTGGATGGTGGAATGCCTTTTCTCTCTGAGTCCAAGCAATAGCAAATGCATGACTCTCCAGTGTTATCTATGAGGACACATGTCCAAGTCAGGGCAGGATGACATGACCACAGGCCTGGGACCAGAGCTGAGGCCTGCTGTCCTTAGGGCAGCAGTGGCAAGACCTGCCTGGAGGCCACCTGCCAGGTGCTGCTGCTATTGATTATTTCCTTCATGATCTCCCCTGCTGGGGGGGGGGGGAGCAAGGAAGGCTGCAGGGAGGCCAGGAAGGATGGGCAGCGCCCCCTCCTACTCACAGCAGGCACACAGCCGCTGCCAACCACAAATGCCAATGCCCTCAGCATCCACAGTTGCCATTCTTTTGTTGCTGGTTTCTTTTCTGGTGCCTCCTTCACTCTGTTCCTGATCAAGGCAGCGTTGGGAGGTGATGCCTCTAAGTACTTACCCTCTGTTATAGGCAGGCATAGGCTGGACACCTGGGGTCAGCACACAGCAAGGGCTCCATCTTTCTTCTCAATCGCATCCAGAGTCTTATTTCAGCTCCTTCAAGTTTTGCCTTCACTGAAGAGGGGGGTTGGGGCTAATTATTTTTACCTAATGGAAACTGTTGGCAGGATCTGGCCTCATTTCCTTCAGAGTTCTGATCTTTCCAGTAAATAAGGTGAAACCTTGACATTTGTCCCCTTTAATAGATGGGATGCATATTTGTTTTGTGGTTCACACAAGAGCTCCGTGGTTCTTTCCTGATGACACGTTTGCAGCTCCAGTGGGATCATTAGTAAAATTCTTAATACCATTGGTAGCATATAATGGGGGACAGCAATGAAAACTAACTCAGTGTGCTAATGTCAGAAACAAGAAAGCTTGTGACTATCTGGGCTCCTAACAAGCTGAGAGCTATGAGTAAACACAAGGACAACTCTACTGTCAGACTTTCCAGCATAGCCTCTGGGTGTCAAGGCTGAGCTTCCAAAAAGCAATGGCTTTGATGAATATTAGGGAATTCATTAAGTTAAAAAAATATACAGTGGGGACTGCTGAGATGGCTTAGCAGGTAAATGTGCCTGCTGAGCAACCAGAGGACCTGATTCAATCCCTGAGAACCACATGATAGCAGGAGAGAACAGACTTCTACGGATTGTTCTTCACAAGGCACCATAGCATGGGTATCCTCCCTCAAGTCAGATAGATAGATAGATAGATGTAGATAGATGTAGATAGATAGATGTAGATAGATGTAGATAGAGACAGATATAGATTGATAGAGATAGATAGATAGATAGGTAGATAGATAGATAGATAGATAGATAGATAGATGTAGATAGAGACAGATATAGATTGATAGAGATAGATAGATAGATAGATAGATAGATAGATAGATAGATGTAGATAGATGTAGATAGAGACAGATATAGATTGATAGAGATAGATAGATAGATAGATAGATAGATAGATAGATAGATAGATGTAGATAGAGACAGATATAGATATAGATAGATAGATAGATAGATAGATAGATAGATAGATAGATAGATAGAGATAGATATAGATAGATGATAGAGTTGGATAGATAGATATAGACAGATGTAGATAGATTGATGTAGATAGAGACATATAGATAGATGATAGAGATAAATAGATAGAGGTAGATAGAGACAGATATAGACAGATGATATAGATAGATAGATAGATAGATAGATAGATAGATAGATAGATAGAGACAGATATAGATAGATGATAGAGATAGATAGTTAGTTAGATAGATAGATAGATAGAGATAGGTAGATAAAGATAGATGATAGATAAATAAGTAAGTAGATGTAATTAAAGCATGTTTCAATTGCCTCAACTTTTAGTTTTAAGTGGCTTTTGAACAGCAATTCTTCTGTATAGTTTTCAAATTGTGTGTTAAAATGAACCCAGAAGGAAATTTAAAGAAATACACAGTACACTAACAAATACAAAACAGCATGCAGACTCATGCCAGGAGCTGGGAAGTGTTGAGCACCCAGGGCAGATCTGCACAAATTGCACAAAGTCAAACTCCACTTTGTAAAACAACGTCACTTTGTTTTACATAGATGTCCTAAAAATAGAGTAGATTCTGTACCATGACTGCTATCTGCCCAGGTCTTAGAGTCAGGGTCTGTAAGCTGTAGGGTAGATTTTGAGGTGATCTGAGCCCATTGGCCCTCTCGTCCCTCTGACTCACCTCTTCTGCGTCTCTGTTCGCTGGGCCTTTCATAGCTGACAGTTTTCTCAAAATGCCAGGGTAGAGTATGGATAGTGTTGCCCCAGGGAATTCTGAGTACAGCCCCATCACACAGGCACGTGTAACTGTCTCCACTCCATTCTTGTCTGTTTTGTGAGATAGGGTCTTGTATGTAACACTGGCCTGGAACTTTCTATGCAGATGAGGCTGGTCTCGAACTTGCAGCCTTTCCATCTCTGCCTCTTAAGTGGTGGGACTGCAGGTGTATATCACAACACCTGACCTTCTACTGTGGTGTGTAATGTAACTTGTAGTTCTGGAGTGCTGGGAGCTTTTGCAAAGACATCACTTTGGTCCCGTAAAGGCTGCATTAATCCCACAAGGCTATGCTTTGATTGAGATTTTAGAAATGTATTAATCCTGGGGGATATGGTTTATGCCTTTTTTCCCTGTGCATTCAAGTTTTAATACAAGCTTTTCTATCTTAAAACATATTTACTTTATTTTTTTTTATTCACTTGTATGTTTGTATGTGGGAACTCATGCATATGCCTATACATATGGATGCCCAAGGTAGCCAGGAGACTGAACCCACTAGAGCTACAGTCACAGACAATTTTGAGTCACCTGACAGTACTGGGAACCAAACTTGGGTCCCCTGGAAGAGCAGCAGCAAGTGCATGTAAGCCCTGAGGTATCTTTCTAACCCCAAGCTTTTCCATGCTACTATAGTGAAATGAGTAACTTTAACCTTAGTGTATGTTCCCGGATATTTTATATATGAAGTTGCAATCATCAGTTCCTTAAAAGTTTTAAAGGCCAAACACATATAAAAGGCCTACTTAGCTCCAAGCATTGTGCAGACATGGCTCTTGGGCTATTTCCTCTGTCATTGCTACTCAGGCTTTATAGGTTCCTAGCTAATTATAATAATTTATATCTTAAATGCTAATCAAGCTATAAAACATGTTAGCATCAAATTGATATAAGGTATGTCATGCCTTGCAAAATTGTTTGGGAATGGTCTTTTGATTAACAGACCCCTTCAGTAGTAAATATCCATCTTCAATAAACATCTACTTGGTAAGAGCTGGCAGATGGAATTCTCCAGGTGAGGATCTGATCCTCAAAGATAGAAACCCAGGAAACCCAGGAAAAGGCCACTATTTGTAGGCAGCCGCTTGGACGATAAAATCCAAGATGGCACTGGTTCCCGATACACTGTAGCAATAGACGATTCCACTGCGAATGCGCCCCTCCCGAGCAGGTGTATGCTAATGAGGGTTTGCCGGGGAACCAATCCAGGAGGACTTGGCAGCTCAAGCTCAGGTATATAAGGGGCTGTCTCCAGCCATTCCAGGCCACTCCACAGAAGCAAGCAGACCTGCAGCACCTAGGAAGAAGAAGAAGAAGAAGAAGAAGAAGAAGAAGAAGAAGAAGAAGAAGAAGAAGAAGAAGAAGAAGAAGAAGAAGAAGCAACATCAAGAAGAGCCAAGAAGAGCCGTGCCATCAAGAAGAGCTGTGACACTTAAGAACCTAGGAGAGCTGTAATACCTAGGTACCTTAAAGAGCTGTAACACCTGGGTACCTAGGAGAGCTGTAACACAAAAGAAAATTTCCTGAGTAAACCGCGAGAGAAGAAGTCTAAGTGTGTTTGTCGTTATTGCTGCCATCCGGGCAGCAAGGCGCCGTACAGCTATTACCTTCACTTCTGCAGACAGCCAGGGAAGGAATGGCACACACTTTGCCAGAAGTGAATTCCTCATGGTTTCCAGCTTCCCTTTACGGCTTGCTGTTGTTCCTTGGAACTCTACTCATGCAGATGCTCATGTGTGAAGTGATCTGTCATGTCACAATTCAGTAGCCACACTAGACAGACTGAAGGTTCTGAGGGCACCTTTGGGAGGTAGCAGAGGCTGCACTCTCTGAAGAACACAAATAAATTTTCTGTGTGTGTGTCCTCTAGCCTCATGTCAGTGGACAGAGCACTCCATTTGGAATATTGCTTTCCAGCAGCGACAGCAAAATGAATAAATAAATAAGCCAGTGCCTTAGTGAGGAGTTAGATACAATCCAGGAAGGCCAAGGTAGGTAAGGACTGCAAATGGGAGACAGCTGAGAATGTGGCATCCAACACAGACAGGAAGGAAAGAGCAAGCAGGGAAGAGCCACTTCTCTGGCAGAGCCCTCTTTCACTCCAAGAGGAGTGCAGGACTTGGGCTATATCAGGAGACAAGAACAGAGAGACCTGGAGAAGCAGCCATACTCCGGTTTCTAATTAGCACTCTGAGGAATGCCAGGCAGGGTTCCCAGAAAAAAAGAAAGGAAAGAAAACACTCTAGTACAGAAAATCCTGATGGCTGCAGCCCCCGTTCCAGGTGGGAAGGGATCACCTAAGGGACAGATGCTAGCTCATTTCCCCAACCTCTCCAGATTCCGTTCCTTAAACTTTATTTCAGTGCTCTCTATTCTCTCCCCCTCCCCCTTCCTCTACCCCCTCCCTTCCCTCCCTGCCCCCCCTCTCTTTCTCTCTCTGAAGTGGAAACTGGGAAGGAGTACAGGGGAGAAATCGCATTTAGCCTTTGTTAGTTTCTGAAAAACATCTTAAATACTAGGAACATATGACCACCTTATTTAAATGATAAATGATTGTTTTGAAAAGTTAAAAGAAGCAAACAGAAGCCCATTGCCTTCCTACCAGTGAAAACTTGGCCAGGCCAAAGAAGCCTCTGTCCTTTCACATTTAAAGCAACTTAAGAGGTTTTATATTTATTTTTGTCCTTTGGGGGCAGAGTGGAGTGGGGAGATTTAGTTATTATCCATCACTGAAGAGGAACCAGCTCTGTAAGCTGTCCTCTCTTTGCTGTCCCATGTCCACTTCTGGCCTTTCCTGTTTGTATCTGTGTTGTCGCAGGCCCATGTCCACTTGTGGCCTTTCCTGTCTGTGTCTGTGTTCCCGGTGGGGTCTCTGGTAGCAAGTACCACAATCTTTCATCTCTCCTGAACACAGATCTGGTACACCAACCATCCTGTCATAACTTGTGTGGTCCCATTGAGGGTCTGACAAACTAGGGGTCAATTTAAGTTTTGTGACTTTCATTGAAAATATATATATATAGGTAGATACAAAAGTGAATGATTCCCTCAAAAAAGTAACCATAACAAATTATGCATTAAAAACCAACATACCAAACATTTTGTCCTTTATTTCAATATGTTCTTCAATTGCTTTGTGAGCCACCATGTTGTTGCTGGGAATTGAACTCAGGACCTCTGGAAGAACAGGCAGTGCTCTTAACCACTGAGCCATCTCTCTAGCCCCAATTGCTTTGTATATAATAATAATTTTAGAATATCATTCAACCATGCAGAGTAGAGAGACTTTCCTTTAGTGGAGTTGGTGGATTTCACACACAAATACTCTCTCTAGGAGACTACTCATAAGGATATGCCTTAACAACAAATTCTATATTTTATTGTTCTACATAAAACAAAACAAATAGGGAGTTGGGGAAATGTCTATGTTAGTTTTCTTTTGTTTTAACAAAATGCCTGGGGTAAGCAACCTTAAAAAGGAAAGATTATAACAGTTCCTAGTTTCAGTTCGTGGCCGCTTAGCATCTTCCTTTCTATGTGAAGATAAACCTCATGGTGAAGAATGCTTGGTAGAACATAGCTGGTCACTTCATCGTATCCAGGAAGGAGGGGAAGAATGAGAGAGAAGGTAGAAGCAGAAGCAGGAGGAGAAGGGAGAGAGGGAGGGGAAGGGGAGGAGGAGGAACCACACTGCCAGCCATTATAATCTTGGGTTCCCCTGCTTATGTCTCGAGAACACACCTTACAGCCTACTGCCCTTACTGCCTCCAATTAGAGCATACCCCCTGAAGTTTCTACCATGCCTCCCAATAACACAGTCAGCTGAGGAGCAAGCCCTCAACACAGGAGCCCTGGGGGAAAGTATATTCCAAATCCAAATCAATACTCTCCAACAGGAAGGATAGCCACTTTTTCTGACACAGCAAATATCCCAATTTCTCTGTTTACAGTATGACCCATCTGTTATGGGAAGAAATTTCCAGACATTAGTTTCTGGTGCTGTGTATTTCCAAAATTGTCCCTGTTGTGTTTTATAGAATAGAAAGGGAAGCCAGAGATATGTTTGGTAGAAACGTGGTATGGTGAGGTGGAAGGGGGTGCCTCTGCAAGCCCATACCAAGGCATCCCTTCTCCCCTAGGTACCAGACACATGATAAGTATGGTATAGAAAAGAGTTTAATGAGGGCATGGGGAGGGAAGTTGAGGGGGTAGAGAAAGGCAGAGAGAAAGACAGAGAGACAGAGAGAGATAGAGAAAGAGAGACAAGAGACAGAGAGAGAGACACAGAGAGAGGACAAGAGGGAGGGAGAGGGAGTAGAGGGGTAGAAGCCGGCCATGAACACTTAGAGAGAGGGTGAAGGGAGGGGAGTGAGAAGAGAGGGGACAGAGGGGAAAGAAGGGAAGAGAGCAAGAGAGAGAGGAGAGGGCAAGCAGCCCCTTTTATACTGAGTCAGATATACCTGGCTGTTGCCAGGTAACCATGAGGCAGAGCCTAGAAGAAGTGCCAACAGTTCCCCCCATGCCACACCCATACATACTGACACATTTTCAGTAGTTCTGGGCATCATGGGACATGATCATCTTAACCTTGACCTTTCACTATTACTTAAGGGGGCAGCTACAGTCTAAAAAGTTAACCCATTACTATGGTGACTATTTAAATAAGTGTCTGCAAGTCATGGAACCATGTCCCAACATTCCTGTGATGGCTAATATTGTTAGGTGCATCTTATCTAAAGCACTGGAAGATGCACCTCATCATGAGGGAGTTTCTAGACTGGACTCATGGAAATAGGAAGACCTTCCTTAAAAGTGGGAAAGATTTGTCCCAGGCTACATAAGAAGGGACAGTGTCCCAAGCTCCCTTGTCCACTGCTGCTTGCTCTCTGGCCTCAGCTAGTGTGACCAGTCACTTCAAGTTCCCACTCCCATGACTTTGCTGCCGTGATGGAGTATACCCTTGAATGTCCAGTCCCTCCTTAATTTGCTCTAGCTGTGTGTTTTGACACAGCGGCAAGGTAAGTAAGTGACACAGTACCTCACTGACATTAATGCTCAGTGGAGTGTTCTACACAATTCCAAACCATGGGCACCCTTTCATTGCTACCTCAGGAGAGAAAGAATGGCAGAGGAACCTAAGGGAACCAGACAGTTGTCTTCAGTGAGCATGCCTATGATATCTGATTTAAGACAACACAGTGTGTTCATCCAGACCTCTCACTTTGTAAGTGAGAAGTTCTGAACATCGCAGTAAATTCTTTCTGCTGAGAAGAGCTGGAGTGGAATACATCTGGCCTTACTCCACACAGCACTAGCTGCTACTCTGCCACATGGGCCGATGTAGGAGAGGTTGTCATCCGTGACCTGTGCTCTGATGCATGAACCAAAGCCACACATCCTCTGCCCTAAAGCTGGCTCTACAATATGCCTGGGGTTCCTGTCACACACACAGTGTCTGGGACTTGAGTTGGGGTGAGTCTGTTCTTGGAGACCTAGACTGTATTAACAATCTCATCAAATTTATTCTAGTTCTTCTTCCAGCTCTTTAGGCTCTTACCTTATTTAGAAATGAAAACCGTTATGAAATAATGCAATGTAAGTCTGTATATTTTATGCTATAAACTCTGTGCAATTTGTCCTTTCTGAGCCAAGTCTTTTTTTCTTCTTAATTTGAAAAGGAGCGATTTTTCTGCTACATACTTGTAAGTCTGCTACATACCCTTGTAAATCAGTAATGCATCAGATTTCAAGATTATGCACTTTGTGGACAATTTTGTAATTCTGTTAATGAAGCAAAGTCAAGTGTGTGACTGTTTTCTATGTGCTTACTTTTCAGTGCAGGTCTAGGAGAGAGCTCAGCTGATAAAGTAGCTACTGAGAAAGTTTGAGGACCAGAGTTCAAATCCCTGGAACCCTTCTGTTCTAGTTTGTTCTTCTGTTGCTGCGATAAAAAAATCATTCTGACCAAGGGCAGCTTGGAGAGAAAAGGATTTATCCATACTTCTAGGTAACTGAGGGGGGTCAGGGCAGGAACCCAAGCAGAGACCATGGAAGAAAGCTGCCTACTGGCTTGATCAATCATTTCCCGGTACATGCTCAACTATTATTTTTTATGCAGCCCAGGCCCAGCTGCCTCTGCCTAAGTGACAGTGTCACTCACATTAGGCTGCCTCCCACCAATCATCAACCAAAACAATGACGTCACCCACAGGCTAATCTGATCTAGGCAATTCTTCAATTGAAATCTCATCTTCCCAGGTGACTCCAAGTTGTGTCAAATTGACATAAAGACTAATCAGTGCACCATATATGAAAACTGGATGAACATGTTGGCCCACCTATAATTCCAGCTGAGAAGGCGAAGACAGGGAGCCCCAGGGAAAGCTGGACTAGCCAAATCAGCAAGCTCCAGTTTCAGTGAGAGAGCCTGACTTAATAAATAGAGAGCTAATGAGGAAGACACACAGGCCCAGCCTCTGCTTTCTACCTGCATTCCCTCATGCTTGTGTGCACACAAATGGATGAACATGTGTACACTCAAATACATACATGATAGAAAGAAAGAAAGAAAGAAAGAAAGAAAGAAAGAAAGAAAGAAAGAAAGAAAGAAAGGAAGGGAGGGAGGAGACAGACAGAAGGAAAGAAAGAAAGAAAGACAGAAGATAAGACAGACAGACAAAAGGAAAGAAAGACAGAAAAGCAAACAGAAGGAAAGACAGAAAACAGATAGCCAAACAGAAGGAAAGAAAGAGGGAGAGAATAGAGACAGACAGGAAGAAAGAAAGACAGAATAACAAACAGACAGACAGACAGAAAGAAAGAAAGAAAGAAAGAAAGAAAGAAAGAAAGAAAGAAAGGAATGAATGAAGAAAGAAAGAAAAAGAAAGAAGACAAGACAGATTGATGGATATACAAGCAGAAAGAAAGAAAGAAAGAAAGAAAGAAAGAAAGAAAGAAAGAAAGAGAAAGAAAGAGAGAAAGAGAGAGAGAAGAAGAAAGAAAAAGAAAGAAATAGGGCTGGAGAGATGGCTCAGCGGTTGAGAGCACTGACTGCTCTTCCGAAGGTCCTGAGTTCAAATCCCAGCAACCACATGATGGCTCACAACCATCCATAATGAGATCTGACACCCTGTTCTGGTGTGTCTGAAGACAGCTACAGTGTACTTATGTATAATAATAAATAAATCTTTAAAAAAAAAAGAAAAAGAAAGAAAGAAAGAAGGAAAGAAAGAGAGGGAGAAAAAAGAAAGAGAGGGAGAAAGAAAGAAAGAGACAGAGAAAGAAAGAAAGAGACAGAGAAAGAAAGAAAGTAAGAAAGAAAGAAAGAAAGAGAAAGAAAGAAAGAGAGAAAGATAGGGAGAAAGAAAGAAAGAAAGAAAGGAAGGAAGGAAGAAAGAAAGAAAGAAAGAAGAAAATCAAGCAAGCAAGCAATGGTGATGCAAGGAAAGAAGGAAGGAAAGTGAAGCTAGTGCTGAAGCTTGGAAGAGAAGGGCAGTGAGAAGTCAGACAGAAGAAATCAAGTACTATTTCAGCGTTTCTGCTCTAGGGAGTATTAGTCTGGGCTTCCAGGCATGAGCGAGATCAGAATAATGGGTCCTTTGAAAGGCTATGTCTCAGGACTCAATTGCTCATCCATAGAAAGGGATTGGAAGGTAGAAAGAGAGTAATTCCAAGCATTTGGAAGGATCCAAATGGTGGCAAACTCTAATCTGGGTCTCTGGGATCAAGTTGATCAAATTAGAAAGTTTGTGGTCCAGAAAGCCACTATAGTCCATGATGGATTCGGGGTCAGAAAACTCTCAAGCCTAGGTGGGGCAGGGGGATCAAGATGAGTCAAGAACAGAAAAGTTCCATGTGGTTCTAAACTTTAGTTTTGCATAAATGAATCTGATTATCTCAATGCCAGGGAAGTCTGAGATGCATGGTTTCCAGCTTTCTAGTCTCTAAAGAAGAGAGCAGGGTTGTTATATTGGGAATGGTATGAGAGATGCCAGTGAATTGCCATTTCTCTATTGGACGTGTAGACTTTTATTGACTCCTGGAATCAAAGACCCTTTTCAGATCTGGTCCTGTGCCAGTAAGATGCCCCAGGCCACACACAAAAGGAACAGCCTCCACATGCCCAGTGTCTCCACAGCTTTTATCCACAGGATTTATCTCCACAGCTGCCCATTACACCACAGAATCCCTTGGCCATCACCATCTATGGCTTATCCCATCTGCTTTTTATGTAAGTCATTCATCTTGGCCATTCTCCCATGAAGACATATGTCAGTTTGGGCCTGACAGAACTTTCACAGATGGCAAGCATAACCCTAGGGCTTGTTCCTTTGCCCAAGATGTCCTAAATGTAGATTTCTTCTGCATCCATCCAGTTTATCTCAGCTTCAGGGTTGGACTTAATTACAACCAAATCCTAATGCTGAAGGTAATTCAGTTTTGGCTAGCACCAAGCTGGGAAGACAGTCTTATTTTGATACAATTTTATAATAGTCTATTCTTCTAGAAAGGTCCCAGTATGAATCAAATCCAATTCTCTCTCTCTCTCCCAAAGATTCATTTTATTTATATGAGTACACTGTAGCTGTCTTCAGGCACATCAGAAGAGTGCATGGGATCCCATTACAGATGGTTGTGAGATACCATATAGTTGCTGGGAATTGAACTCAGGACCTCTAGAAGAGCATTCAGTGCTCTTAACCTCTGAGCCATCTCTCCAGCCCCTGATTCTTTCTCTTTAAGTGTGTGTGTGTGTGTGTGTGTGTGTGTGTGTGTGTGTGTGTGTGTGTGTGTAGAGCTTGACCAGAAGACAACCTGAGATGTCCTTCCTTGGGCTTCATCCACTGTTGAGTCAGGGTCTTTCATTGGCCTGGATCTCACCATGTAGACTAGGTTAGTTGGCTGGCAAACCCCAGGCGTACTTGAGTCTAGACCTCCCCATTTTAAAAAAATGTGGGTTTTGGGGCTCAGACTCAGACCCCTCCTGCTTAAGGGACAAGCACTCTCCTGAGTCATCTCTCCAGTCCTGAACTCTGATTTGTTGAAGGCACATTCAAAGAGATGTGGATCCTATCAGTAAATCTCACTGAGAGCATCTTGCTTTTCCTCCACACACTAGCATCTTGGCTGCAAAATATTATGGTGAGGTCACAACTCCATTAATTTTCATAAATAAAATTTCACTTCAGTTTATTGTTTTATACTAAATGATGTCAGACCTATATTATTAAATGGGCCCTTGAAACAATCATCCTTCAATCATGGAGAAATTGAAAGCTGTGTGCTCATGCCTGAGCACAAACAATGTAGTTAGTCTTCATTGCTCTGTAAAAATGGTGCATAAATTACTTTTTATCCTGTTTTTGGTACTATCCAGACATGCCATTTTAATTCCTCCTCATTCACTCTTCCATGGAGTTAATACAGGGAGGTATAAAAGACAATCTTCATCTCACAGTAATTTTACAAAGGTCCCTTTGAATCTATGTATATAGGTGCTATTTTCTTTCCTTCCAGCATTGACATTACATGAAACTCAGTGCTGATCAGACACGTGACAAGAATAGATAGACAAAGTAACACCTAGGTTTTCTTGGGCCTTTTAACAATGTCATCAAAGTGTGCTTCCTGGGACACTCCATAATCACCTCCTAACTCATGTCTCAATGCTCTATAAGAGGTCTGGATCCAAGGGACAATTTCATGGCCTCCCCCTGACTCTCCCCTAACAGCGGGGACCTTGGTGGCTCTGGCTGGGTATAAATGTTGCTGCTGCCAACACTCTTGCCATTACCCAACTTGCCTTGCTCATAGATCTCTGCCCTGATGATTGGCAGTGTCCATGGGTGGGATCCACCAAGGAGCTATGCCCTTGGTGGGAGAGGGTATCTCTCGTCAGTGTAGATCAGGCCTCCTTTGGCCCCTTTAGGCACATCAAGGAGAGTGAGTGCTCAGTTTACCACTGCTTGTCCTGAAAGAAAAAAAGAAAAAGAAAAGAAAAAGCTTTAAAAGCAAAGCAGTATGAAGCAAGGAGATTCTAATAAGTGTCAATCTCCCATACCTAGAGTGCAGGGTGGGTAGCATTTGGACTTGGACATTTATCTTCTTGCTTACTGTGGAGCCTCTGAACTTATCTGGATTTCATATTGACTCAACACACACACACACAAAAATACATAAACACACACATGTACACATAATACACATACATATACACACACATACACAGATGTACATACACACATGATCACGCATACTCATACACAAACACAGACAACATACACACACACACACACACAAACACACACACACCCTGCAGAATGGCTCTGCACAGGGCTCTGAGACTTCATACAACTGCCTACCTTAGAACAGGGTCCCTGGGTGACAGTAGAGCCACTGTCCCTGTCACCTCATGACAGAAAGAAGCCCATGGCTTGCTTCCGGCCAGTGTTTACAGATGGTCTCACAGTACTTATTTTCCTGTTGTTGCAGGACTTTGGTTTAGTTAACATTTAAATGTCTGTCTTCATTTTATATGAAAAATAATTTTGAAAGGAAAACACAAAAAGTAGTCTTTCACAGTGCTCATATATGTCATGAGGCCAACAGTCCCACACAGCTTATTTCTCCAGCCCAGCAGAATATTACATGCCTTTTAAAATGCATTGTGGCACCTTCTTGATAGGTCTAAAGAACATAACAACTAGGTACCATCTAATTTAAGGTGTGTGTGTGAGTGTGTGTGTATGTGTGTGTGTGCACGCGCACATGCATGCGTGCTTGTGTACACGTGTTAGATCAGAAAGCAACTTGAGGGTATTAGTTCTTATCTTCCACCGTGCTGAGGCAAAGTCTATTGTTTCTGCAACATTGAACACACCAAGCTAGTCAGCTGGAAGGTTCTGAACAAGTCTCCTGTCTCTGCCTGCCCTCTCTCCATAGGAGTGCTGAGATTACAGATGCCACCACATCTGGTATTTTTGTTAAAAAAATTAGTTCTATCTATCATCTATCTGTCTGTCTGTCTGTCTGTCTGTCTGTCTGTCTGTCTGTCTCTGTCTCTGTCTCTGTCTCTCTGTCCCTGTCTGTCTCTGTCTCTGTCTCTCCATCTCTCTTTGCCTGTCTCTCTGTCTCTGTCTGTCTCTGTCTCTGTGTATGTGTGTGTGTGTGTGTGTGTGTGTTAGATCAGAGGGCAACTTAATGAAGTCAGTTCTCTCTTTCTCCTATGTAAGATCCAGGGATTGAACTCAGGTCATCAGGTTTTATGGCAGACAGCTTTACTCACTGAGCCATTCAGCCAGCCCTAGATTATTTTACATGAGTTCCAGGTATTAAATTGAAGCCATCAGGTTTGTGTAGCAAGTGCTCTTACCTGCTGAGCTATCTCACCACTGCCTCTCCCTGTTGCTGCTGAAGCCACCATCCCCCTTGGACATCAGACTTCTTGGGTCTACCAACAGGGACTGAAGAGCAACGACTCCTTAGGAATCCTCCAGACCATCAGGACTAGAGTTGCTGAGGCATCTGGTTTCATAGCCTGAGTTCTCAGAGGGTAGTTCTCACTGTTGAACTACCCAGCCTCTATCACATAAGCAAATCCATTATATCTCCCTTGGTGATACACATTCATTCTATCAGTTCTGTTCCTCTAGAGAACCCTGCCTGACACAGACACTTACTTAACTAGCATAAATTAGCTCCTATTGGACACGTGGTACATGCTTCACTTACTCTTTGTGTAGACAACTTCGTCTACAGTGTAAACCTCCAAGAATAAACATATCTCTTTTTTCAAGAATGAGAACACTTGGTACACATTTCCAAACTGCTGCTTGAAATGCTGTGTCTATTTAAACCATATTTAATGCAGTATCCTCCCAGCAAGACAGCCATCATCTTCATCAGACCAGCTGTGTTTATTTGTGACAGAGGCCATCACAGCTGGGCCTGTGGAGAATGGTAATTCCCTCAAATGGAGGGGGCTAGGAAGGTCCAAAGACCTATACGAGTATTCAGCCTTCTCCAGCCAATGGGATGCTCTAATTGCACATGGCTTTAGAATCTCATGGAGGAACTAGAGTATACAGGCTGGAAGAGGTTAACTGAAGCGGTTCCACCAGTGTGGCTAAGGGAACTCATTGTTCACACTGGTTGAAGACTTTCTAGTAAGGCTGCTCTGAGGTCACCCACACTCAATAAATCCTCATCCATGCTCTTTAGAAACTCATCACTTCCCTGGGTGAACTCTGGTGGAATCTACTAGGATTTATCACTGGGATTTTAGAAGTCGAGGGTGGATGTTGTTAATGTCTTTAGGGGGTAGAAATTTCTACCAGCATTTGACAGGTAACATGGATATGTTTGAGGCTACAGATTCTGTCAATCATCCTTAATGCCCTTCCCCTTACATTCTACAGGTTTGCTAAACTGATGGGTGGCATGTCAAGATACCTCACCATTGTCTTTCTATGGTGTATGATTTGCAGAAGATAAAGTAGATGTTAGACTCATGTGGCCCATACACATTATCAATAACCCTGTATGTCCTAGCTAGTGTTTAAACTTTCACTCTTCATGTAGGAAGGCAGTAAAGAAATTACATGTTAAAGAAACCAAAGACAGTGGCTTGCCAAGTCCCTGGCCTGAAGTATATCCAAAATAAGTTCTGCCTGCCTCTTGGGAACCCTTACCACTGTGAGGTTGAGCTGTCTCCTTTCATAAAAAGCTCTTTGAACATGTCCTCATTGCAAATGTGATGTTCTCATCGTCCTATGAGTGGTTCCTCCTCCCTCACAGTCTTTTATCCTATTTATTCAGCTCTTTTATCTGATCAAAGGGTGAAGCAAGGTTAACCTCTTCCCTGATTTCCTGGCCTCATACTGAAGCCTTGGTGGCTGTGTAGAAAACAGGACAGAAGGCTTGTGGGAGGGTGTTTTCATAATTCACTGTACCAAAGAACAGCCTGGGGAGAAGCCTGCCTCCCCATTAGAGAATCAGATTCAGGTGTCTGAAGGGCAGTGTAAGTTACTTCATTCACTGTGAGACAAAATACCTGTCAAAAGAACTTAGGGATGGATGGAAGGAAGGGAGGAAGGGAGGAAGGAAGGAAGGAAGGAAGGAAGGAAGGAAGGAAGGAAGGAAGGAAGGAAGGAAGGAAGGAAAGGTTTGTATGGCTCATAGTATAAGCACACAGGCTATCATGGGAAGAATCAAGATGGCAGGACCTTGAGGCAGCTGGTCACACAGAAGGAAGCAGGGAAGTAAATCTGACACGGCTGTCTTTTTCCCTTCTACTCATTCCAGGACTCCAGACTGTGAATGATGCTTCCCACATTTAGGATGGCTCTTCCCACTTGAACCTAGTCTAGACCCCTCCTCACAGACACACACACAGGATTTTCTCCTAGATAGTTCTAAATCTTGTCAAGTTGACAATCAATATCAAACACCACAGCACAGTAGTTATTTTAATATTGCCAGAAAGAGGAGGGATTATTGATTTTGACTCATGGTTTCAGGGGGTTTCAGTCCCTTATGGGGAAGAAAGCAGGGGAGGGCAGCCCAGACCATGGCAGCAGGAACGTGTGGTAGAGACTGCTCATATCTGAGAACAGAGAGAGTATCCAGTGACCTGCTTCCATTAGCTGAACACCAACTCCTAAAGGTTCTAGTCTCACAAAATAACACCAGCCAGGACAAAGCATTCAAAACATGAGCCTGTAAGAGACATTTCAGCTTCAAATCACAATTGTTGGACCCGGAAGTACATACTTATACATCTCTAAGTGATTCAGGAACAGGCAGCATTGCGAGACACTTGAAGGCATGGCCATCAGAATGTTCCTCTCTTCTGCTCTTGGGGAAATTCAGAGTTGCCAAATCTCTGTGTTGCAGGGATGGTCAGCTTGGCCCATAACCATGGGCCAGTGAGTTGGCTCAGCAGGGGAAAGTGCTTGCCATCAAGCCTGAGGATGCCACAAGTGTAGAAAGAGAGACCTGATCTGCCAACGTTAGCTTCATTTGTCTGTTTGGCACACTGGCGGCCATAGGGAACCTTTCAACAGTCTGTTCTCACTACAGCTTTGAGAAGTTAAACCACAACACTCCTCTTTAGCATTTCTCATTCTTCCCACATCTTTCAATAAAAACCAAAGTCCCTGATGGGACTTTACATGTTTGCCTTCTGCCTACTGCATCTGTTGTCTGAGTCTACTTAGCAGCAAACTCCCATGATCTTCCCTCAGGTTTTTTTTTCCAAGTAGGGATTTCCATGAATAACTCCTTTTCTACTTTAAACATTTTATCCAAATATTTGGCAGTGGTTAGTATATAATGGGAAATCATTCAATGTTTGCTGAGTTTCTTAATACCAGTGTTCTCTGATGTTCTGTGGGAAAGGATAGATTCATTTACTAGGAGTACAATCCCTTCTGTTTATTTCCTTCCCCAAGGTAATAATTGTGGAGTATAGTAGGAAAGTTTTAAGACCAATTCTTAAGAAAGACACCTCCTCTCCCTCTCCCTCCTCCCACCCCTCCTCCCATCCCTCCCCGCCTCAGAGCTTCACATCTTGAGTGTGAGCTGGGCTCCTTTTTCTTGTGCTAGAAGGTTTCTGACTGCTGTCTTCTGGTATGACTTCCTCTTTTCAGTTTCCAGTCACCCTCCTGTGTCCCCAGCACTGGACTACATCTCCACAGTCTGCTGCTGAGCGCTACCGGACAGCGTGTCAAGCTTTAAGCTCGGCTTGGGTGAGCGTGCAGCTTACAGGTGCTTTCCTCAGCCACATGTGTAATGTCAACACTGAAATAGCAGAGACAGGAGGATCATGAGTTTGAGGCAAGCCTGGACAAGAACCTGTACCACAAACAAAACAAGACAAAAAAAATGCTGTTTCCAACCAGGACAAAAATCACAGGAATGTGTCAGGTATTCCTGACAGGCTACCGGGAACAACAGAGTAGAAGACTATCAATGTCGTGGTTAGAGATGTGAGAGGTTTCCTTGTATGAGCACACCATTAGAAGACAGACCTGAACTTCCAGACCGGATCCCAGAACCTAGTAAGGCCATGCACATGGAGCTTTCTCCAGGACAGAGAACTACTAAACTATGTTGTGCCCTCACAGCACCCCTTGGTTTACGGTCCTAACTAGAACACAGTTCCTCCATGCTAGGTTACATATGCTTTGTTGAACTGAATCATGTGTTGTGAAATTTCCTGCCAGCCCCCCCAAAACTTACAAGTCTGATATTTCCTTGGTTCTTGGGATTTGCTTCAGCTATGGAGGTTGAAGATCTTCTACAAAGGCTACTATCTGAAAAGGCTCCTCTGCCTCTGCCATCCTGGCTAGGGCATCTGTCTGTCTGTCTGTTTGCCTGTCTGTCTGTCTGCCTGCCTTTCTCTTTCACTCTTCCTTGCTCTTATTCTCACCCTCAGTGAAGCTCCTCCACAAGCTCTAAAGCAGTTGTTCTCACCCTGTGGTTTTTGACTCCTTTAAGGGTCAAATGACTCCCAGGGATCACCCGAGGCCATTGGAATACACAGATATTTACATTACAATTCTTAAGAGTAGTGAAATTACAGTCAGGAAGTAATGGTGAAAATAATTGTATGGTTGGGGGTCACCGCAACATGAGGAACTAACTGTATTAGAGGGTCATAGCACTGAGGTCAAGAAACACTGCTCTATAGGGAAGCCCCTGTTTCCTTCTGAGCCACAACAATGTTTAGATCTCCATGTGTTGTGTCATCACTGTCTAATGCTCCCCCAGTTCAAGACTGTGACTGGGCCTTTCTTCCAATAAACTGCATCTTCTGAAGGGAATTATGTGTCAGCTTCCTTTCTAGGTTAATCACTGTAGCTACTGTTATTTTCTTATTATTATGTATGAAAAGTATAGACATGTAGGATTTTAAATTGAACATGCACTATTCTGCATATTATTTATATAATAACTAAATGTTGAATAATTATTTCTATGTGATGGCTTTCATTTTAAAAAACTTTTTCAACATGAGCTATATGTAGAAACAGATTTATGATAGATATAGAAAATACAGGTGTATGTGCAATGCATAAACATTGTTTGTCAATATTGTGTATTCATTTAATTGTGGAGAGAGAGAGAGAGAGAGAGAGAGAGAGAGAGAGAGAGAGAGAGAGAGAGAGAGAGAGAGAACAGTGTTTATTTGGAGGTCAGAGGATAACTTGTGGGTGTCAGACCTTGGAGTTGAACTCTGGTCATTGGGCTTGGCTACAATGCTTTTTCCTGCCATGTCATCTCACCAGCTCCATTAACATAGCCTTAACTTGAAAATAAACTGCTGGTAATATTTGCTGTAAGCTATCATTTTTTCCCTTATACCTGGAATTTAATTCCATATTTTAATTTCTGTGTATATATGTATTTATTTAAGTATACATCTCTATGCATACCTATACACATATGTGTGTGTGTATAAAATGTATAAGTAAAAGAAATTAAATATCTAAATACACACACACATATATATACATGTATATATATATGTACCATGTACACATATATGCATACACATATGTGTTTAGATATTTACTGATTTTTCTATTACTTTAGGTTCTTTTTTTAAAAAATAGATTTATTTTTATTTCGTACCTATGAATGTTTTCCCTTCATGTATCTCTGAGTACCATGTGTGTGTGGTGCCTGTGGAGGCCAGAAGAGGGTGTCAAATCACCCAGAGCTGAAGTTACAGACTGTTGTGAGCCACCATATGGGTCTTAGGAACTGAACCCTGGTCTTTGGGAAAAGCAGCCAGTGCTCTTAACCACCCACCAATCGCCTCTCCATCCCTTACAGATTAAGTTCTTATTTGTCCTTCTGTTGACTTCAGCTCTGATTTTCCTTCCTTTAGCACTGTGTTTATCACTCTGAGGTCAGTCATGCTTTCCGGTTTCATCATTTTGACGGTGCAGTTATTGTTCACTGCTGAGCAGAGCAACAGCTATTCTTAAATTTCTTTTCCTAGGGGGGTGGTTCAGAGCTCAAGAGGCTCTTTGCAGCCTGGGCTGGTCTGATTGTAACTCCCTCTCTATTTTCTCCCTCCTATATAATGGAGATATCAATCACGAGGAAATGGTAAATATTGAATGAGCTAACATGTGTAAAAGGAATTAGAACTTAAGTGGTATATCTTTTACTGAGAAGTGTTCTGTAAACTATAAATAAATGGCTCTGACGGTCACCTGCGTTCTCATTCCTTCCATTTCCTTGAGGTTCGTGTTGCATAATTAAAATAATTGCTTCGTTTGCTTTGAAACTCTTTGCTCTTTATCAGGTGTATGAAGCATTTCTCATCCCGTCTCTGCATGTCCCACTTCTCGAACAGCCAGTGTGGGCTGGAGCTTATGTCACGTATTGATTATTATTCACCCCAAGACATCCACCCCAAGATCCTTTCTCTACCCAACTTTATCAACATAGGGCTCCTGCCAGATGTTGCTCTAACTGGGGTGTGCTTTGGCCCACAGTGGTGTGTATATGATGGAAACACAGCCTTTAGTTGAGGTAGTAACTTTGATAAGCCCTTGTCGAGAATGATGGAGGCCCTGGATTTCAGCCCACTCAATGTAAGAACTCACTGGGGACATCACACCCAGAAGGGATTAACTAACTCTCATGGGACTCACTACTTCCAATAGAATGACTTATTACACAAGAGCAAATATTATTCCACAGTGAGTTAAGTGCTTGTTTTGCAAGTGTGAAGACCCGTGTTTAAGTGCCAGAATCTTCACAAAAAAGCTACACACAGTGGCTCATGCTTATAACTCCAGCATAGGGGAGGTCTACACAGGAGGATCCCCAGGGGCTCTCTGGCAAGTCGGTATAGCCTAAGAGTAAGCTCGGGTCAGTGAGAGACCCTATTTTAAATGGGATAGGCAGTATTCTTGAGGATGACACCTGAGGTCCCCTCTGGCCTCCACACATATATGTGCATGCAGATGTGCATGCCCACATATACATTGAAATTTAAAAATATAGGTCAACACTGCCCCTCTCACCCTTTCTAGCTTCCTGGCTTTCTCTTCTTTCTGCATCCCTCTTCATGATTCTACTTCCCACAATGCCATGTAGTTCAAGAGACCTTGACAGAATTGGGCAATTGCTAGCACCTTGTTCTTGGCCCTCTAAAACAGTTAACCTTTCTTCCTTATATCTCACCCAACAACAGATATTTTGTTATAGCAACAAAAACCAGATGTAAAAATGTGCCCCAGAGCTCTCTGCTTGGGCGCTGCCTTCCTTAGCACCCTGGATTCCTCTCACTACTCTCTAGGTTACTCTTTCCTCAGGAAGGCCTGTATTTCCCCCTTTCTTCCTATTACACCTGAGAACAAAACATCTTTCGGTGGTTTCTACAAACAACTTGAACAATTATAAATGCAGGTTTATTTTGAGATTCTATTAATGATAATAATAATAATAATAATAATAATAATAATAATAATAATAATAAATGTCTTTATTCTATTCTCTTGCCTGATTGATAGTTTGGTTGGACATAAAATCTCAGATTGAAAAGTCATTTTTTCCTCAGATCAGATTTTTAAAATTTACTTTACTTTGCGTTTGTTTTTTAAATTTCCTCGAGAATTTCACACATAAGTATTATATTTACATCATTTCTACCTCTCCTCTCTACAACTTCTGTGTCCTTCTCTAAAATTTACAACCTGGTATACACATACACACACAGACACACACACAGACACACACACACACACACGTACACACACACACATACACCCTACCATGTCCATTTCGTGCTGCTCACGAGTATTTAGAGCTGACCAAGGGGACTAGATAACCTATCAGGAAGCTCATCTCTGAGAAAACTGATTCCCTGCCTCTCAGCAGCTATTGATCTCTTAAGGTAACTGTGAGGCTTTGTGAACCTCCTATCTCGTGTACCAACCTGTGTTCTCCTTTTGCAGGCCTAGTTTACACCACAACCTTGTTGAGACTTCCTGGGTTCTGTGTCCCGTCAAGTCCAGAAGACACTATCTAGCAGCAGGCTTCCTCATCCTCTGTTTAAGGCACGTTGGTCTTCCAGCGTCCAGTGCTGCTGTTAAGAAAGTCGGCTGCTCTCTAAGTACCGCACTAACCGATCGCACCAATGGATCTATATATAGAGCTAACGAGAGGATTATAAGCATCGATGGCTATGTATAGATTATTTAGCTCCAGAGATGAAGGGAGACTAGGAAAGAGTTCTTGCACAACAGTGGAGAGATGGTATCATTTTCTACATGCTTAATTACTCTAATAAAATCATTTTAAAAGGAAAATAAACAAAGAAAGTCAGCTGCACTTTGGTTCCAGCCTCTCATCTGAGACCTGAATTTTTTTTTCAATCTAGAGTCATCTAGAAACGTCTCCAATTCATTCAAAATTGACTGTTTCAAATGCAGTCTCCAGTGTCCTTTATTTTCCTCATTTTTTTTCTCTTTGTCGTCTAATTCCTTGAAATCGCTTCCATTTTGTCTTAGGAGCTTTGTATTAAAACTTCCTTAGCTGCCATATTTTTTATTTCCGCAGCGATGCCCTAGCCCACAGCAGCGTACCCAATTTGTGATGAGGACACACACACACCACCTGCCTTAAAATCATCTCCTCAGCTGACATTGAGCCTGCCAACAGGCTGCTTAGCATTAACAGTGCAATAAGCACCTGTCAGTTACCACATCTTTAACAGTCCAGTGTGAGGTCCCCAGCTGGACTTACTAAGACAAGGATACAAGCAATCTCCACCCATAGCATACTAATAAATTGTTAGCTTGCATTGTTTGTGTGTCAGTTACTAAATAGATGCCATTATAATTTATTTCCTTGCTAGTACAAACTATGATTGTTGTGTGCTTGTGCATTTTGCTCCTACTTATTGAACTTTAATACTTTAGTACATTTTTGAGGTATAAGCATTAAATGTTTTAATATGTTGTTGGAAATACCTGGTGAGAACTTTTATCATTTTATATTATAGTTAACCTTTTTTTTCTATTTGATTGGATATTTTCTTTATTTACATTTCAAGTGTTATCCCCTTTTCTGGTTTCCCCACCTCCGGGAAGCCCTCTATTCCATCCTCCCTCCCCCTGCTTCTATGAGGGTGTTCCCCTACACTGGGGCATCTATCAAGCCTTCATAGGACCAAGGACTTCTTCTCCCATTGATGCATAACAAGACCATCCTCGGCTACACATGCAGCTGGAGCCATGTGTATTCCTTTGTTGATGGCTTAGTCCCTGGGAGCTCTGGGAGTCTGGTTGGTTGATATTGTTGTTCTTCCTATTGGGGTTACAAACCCCTTCAATTCCTTCAGTCCTTTCTCTAACTCCTCCATTGGGGACCTCATGCTCAGCCCAATGATTGGCTGTAAATATCCACCTCTGTATTTGTAAGGCTTTGGCAGGGCCTCTCAGCAGACAGCCGTATCAGGTTCCTTTCAGCATGCACTTCTTGGCATCCACAATAGTGTCTGGGTTTGGTAACTACATATGGGATGAATTCCCAGGTGAGACAGTCTCTGGTTGGCCTTTCCTTCAGTCTCTGCTCTACACTTTATCTCCATATTTGCTCCTGTGAGTATTTTGTTCTTCTAAGGACCAAAGCACCCACACTTTGGTCTTCCTTCTTCTTGAGCTTTATGTGGCCTGTAAATTGTATCTTGGTTACTTGGAGCTTTTGGGCTAATACACACTTATCAGTGAGTGCATACCATGTATGCTCTTTTGTGAATGGGTTACCTTACTCAGTATGATATTTTCTAGTTCTAACCATTTGCCTAAGAACTTCATGAATTCATCATTTTTAATAGTTGAGTAGTACTCCATTGTGTAAATGTACCACATTTTCTGTATCCATTCCTCTGCTTATGTGTATGGATGCTTTGCTGGCATGTATGCCCATGTACCACTTGTGTGCAGTCCCCATGGAGACAACAAGAGGGCTTATGATCTCCAGGAACTGAAGTTATAGATGGTTTGTGAGCTGCTATGTAGGTACTAAGAATTCAACCCATGTTCACTGGAAGATCAGCCAGTGTTTTTAACTCCTGAGACATCTCTCCATCCCTACACATTTTATTTTTATGTTATCTTATAACATTGTGATGGTTTGTATATGCTTGGCCCTGGGAGTGGCACTATCAGGAGGTGTGGCCTTGTTGGAGTAGGTTTGTCACTGTGGGACTGTGGGTGCTGGCTTTAATACCCCTAGTCGAGCTCCCTGAGAGTGAGGGTTTTTTTTTTTTTTTTTTTTTTGGCTTTTCTAGACAAGGTTTCTCTCTGTAGACCAGGCTGGCCTCGGACTCGGAAATCTGCCTGCCTCTGCCTCCCAAGCGCTGGTATTAAAGGCGTGTGCCACTGCTGCTTGGCAGGAGTGAGTATTCTTACAGCAGCCTTCAGATGAAGATGTAGAACTCTCAGGGCCGCCTGCATCATGCCTGCCCGGATGCTGCCATGCTCCCACCTTGATGTGATGATACAGGACTGAATCTCTGAACCTGTAAGCCAGCTCCAAGTATATGTTGTTTGTATAGGAGTTGTCTTAGCCATGATTTCTGTTCACAGCAATAAAACCGTAAGACAAACATGAAGAAAGTTATCTTTTGTAACATTACGTTTATTAACATTGTTCCTGACATATGAAAAAGAATACACAAAACCAAAAAGCTGAGGCAATGAGGAAGAGACACCCCCACAAAGGCATGAGAAATCCCAAAAAGTCCTGTTCTTGCTGTGTGGACAAGAATATGTTCAAATTAACAATTAAAAAAAAAATCCCAGCCTAAGTGGGAAACTCAGATGCATCTGAGACAGTTAACCTCATCCCTCAGTAAGGAAATAAATAAAAATGTGACACCAGATTTCACCCATGAAATTAAAATGATTGAGGATCGCATTCTTCATTCAGAGTGCAGTAAGAATGGATTCAACTGAGTTTGGCCCCTCCTGAAATTGATTTTTAATATGCACCCCAAACTGTAAAATTTCCCTCAACTTGGCACAGTGATCAGACTTTGAAAATTCTATCCCAAGTAAATGTCAGGTGGTAGGGCATCCTGCCACGGTGTTGCTCCTCACAGAGTCATTTACAACTAAAGAGACATTAACAAAAGCCAAGATTACCACCCAAGATCCTCCCCCCACGCCCTGCAGAAGAGTTTAAAAGTCTGTTCCACCAGCAAATGATTTTGTAAGTAACCTTCAGTAATGTGGAAGTGTTTAAATGTTAAATTCTATCTATCTAACATTATGATGTCTAAAAGGGCCAAAAGCAAGATTTTGTTTATAATGTTTACTTTTATTATTTATTTATGTGTATGTGCATGTGAATGCATTTGCCCATGGAGGCCAGAAGAGGGCATTGGATCTCCTGTAGTTGGAGTTATAGGCAGTTGTGAACCATGTACTGTGAGTGCTAGAAACTGAACTCAGATCCTCTGCAAGAGCAGCTAGATTTCAATAATTAATACAACGATAGCATTAGTGATATATATTTAAGAAAATTTTATGTGATCTCTCTTCCTTATTTGACTTTTAATTTTCAAATGACTTATAATGTGTACATAAAATGTCTCTAAAATAATTGAAGAAAGACTTGGGATGAATGATAGAGTGCTTGTTTAGCATGCATGAAGCCCTGGTTTTGATCAAAGGTACCACAGAAACTGGACTAAGTGGCTCTGTAATCTCAGCTTTTGGGAAATAGAGGCAAGAGGATCACAAGTTTAGAGTAATTCTGTTGGGGTTAGCCTGAGCTACATGAGTTCAGAGGGGGTGGGATTGAGAACGATGAGAGAGTGGTCCTGTTACAGAGGGCGTGCATAGCATGTGTAAATCCCTGGGTCTGAGCCTCAGCACAAAAGGACATGAAAACAGAATATGCATTCCTATACTAACAATTCTAGCAAAAGGGAACCTGCTAAGGCCAAGACAATTTACCCTTCCCAGACAACTGATGGTTAAGAAATTTACTTCTGTTTGTTTCTGTCTTCAAGCACTGAAGAAAAGTAGGCTATCCTGAGGGCCCTAAACTTTATACCTCCTTCCCTGGGGCCATCAGTGTACATCTCACAGATTGTCTACAGAATACTGGCCAGCTATTGCTCTTTCCTGGAATCTCCTCTTCCCAGGATGGGACATTTGTCTTAGACTGTATCACCAGTAACTATGACAACCCCTGGTATAAACCAATCACACAGCAAACCTTTATTGAATAAATTAAACATGACTCAGATCTTCTAAATCTTAAATACAGTCTTCCATCTTTTTCTTGGCTCAATGCCTTAATATTTTCATCTGCCAATATTCTTGAGTTGTGACTCTGAAGAGATCAAGTGAGTCTGACAAGTATGTCTCCCTGGGTAATAGATCATTAATACCACCCAGGCTTGCATTAATCTCATTGGCAGGCACATTGGCCTGTGGGCAATATTGATCTCTGACTTCTTGAGGCTCCAAGGTGTTTGTTTAGATGTGTCTGCACCCTCCTAGCCCACCACACTTGGCTTTGATCAGTTGTTTTTGGCAGGTCCACATGGAGGTCCTCATGTGATCCTTTGCTATATTAAGCTCATTAGGTGCAAACGCAAATGGCTCTGCACCCTGTTTCTGTCTTTCAAGTACGCATGCCTCTCCACAGCTTTATGTCATATACTATCCTAATCAGCAAACGTTCTCTGTCTTGAAGCTATGGGCAGGTTTCTGAGGGTGAGAGCATCTTCCCTCAAAGCTACAGTTGGAAATTTTTGGTGGTCAGGACACATTTTTCTCTTATATTTTGGTTATGAGCCTAGCTTTTTAACAGCTGAACCATTTCTCCAGCCCAGCAAAATCTCTTGATACGTTACAAGTCTCTTTATCACCCACCCTGTGGCTTTGTTTGTCTATTTGATTGACTGATGATTGTTATTTTTCTTTTAATTTTATCCATTAGGTATGAACAGAGATACTTTTAGCTGACTGGCTGGCATTTAAATGTGCCCCTGATGTTTAGCTATGGGGGACAGAATACTTAAGTTACTATTCTTGCTTTAAGAGCCAAACACTATAAACCAGGTGTGGTGCTGCATGCCTACAGTCCCAGCATTCTAGAAACAGAGATAGGTGATCTCTGTGAGTTCAAAGTCACTCTGGTCTCCATGTAAGACCCTGACACAAAAACAGTAAAGTATACTACAGAAATAACATATAAAGGAAGATAATTATTCCTGATCTTCACTGAAGGTGGTAGTGCAGCATTTTCTCCGTCTGCTGGGTTCTCTGGAGCCATTTCTACAAACTAGATTATCTTTTTACAACCCAAATATAACTTGCCAACCATTTCCATCAGGGTCATTCCCAAACTGCATAAAACTATGGAGGTGGAGAGATGTCTCAATGGTTAAGAGTACTTATTGCTCTTGCAGAGGACCCAGAGTTAGTTTCCAGTGCCCACATGACAGGCAGCTAGCTTCCCAGCACCTGTGACTCCAGTTCCAGAGAACTGCACATGCATGGTACACAAAATGGAAGCAGAACACACACATAAAATAAAAGTAAACAAACCATTTAAAAAGAAAAGGCTAGTAAGGGGCTAGAGAGAGGGCTCTGGGGTTTAGAGAGCGTATTGCTCTCACAGAGGACCTGGCACACACAATGGGTAGTGTGTGTGATCGCATTAACTGCAGCTCTGAGGGATCCAATACCTTCTCTGACCTCTGCAGGCACATCCATCACATCCATCACACACACACACACACACACACACACACACACACAAAATAATAAAAATGCTAAAACAACAACATACCAAGGTGGGCAGATCATGAGGGACAAAGCCTGAGGGTGGCTTCTGGCTTCCACACACATGTATGTGCACCATGCATATGTACCCACACATATACATATCCACATGCAAATTACTTTTTCTCCTACTTGACCAAATTTCCTGGTTAATTAGATCTTTCTGTGCTCAACCACATCAAACACCTTCCAGTACCTTGGAATTTTCATTTACTACATTTAGAAAATAGTCAAGCATGAGTACAGTAGTCAACTTCCATTGCTATGATAAAATACCAGAAACACGCAACTGAATGGAGGCAAAGTTTACTTGTCTCATGGTCTCAGGGCTTTCAGCCCATGGTCTCTTGACTCTGGTACATCCAGGTCTGTGGTGAGGAAGGATATGGTGCCAGGGAACATATGTTAGAACAGAGCTGCTCACTATTGGGAAGGAGCAGAACCACAGAGGGCTTTTAAAGTAGAGCCCTTTCCTCCAATCTCTGTGAGTCATGCATTCATAAAAGACTTGATGTGACTTCAATCCACTTGATGATGTTAGAGACCTCAGAAAACAGTCACTTTCCCAATGCCCCACATCTGCACTTGGGATATACCTTGAAAAAATAAGATGTGAGGGATATTTAATACAAAACCTCTAAGAGCACGAGAAGTAAAAAATGGAAGGAGACATCAATCAATCAAATTACTTATTGATGTATTTATCAATCATCTAGGACAGAGGTTCTCAACCTTCCTAATGTTGTGACCCTTTAATTCAGTTCCTCATATTGTGGTGATCTAGAACCATAAAATTATTTTGGTTGCTACTTCATAACTGTAATTTTCTACCATTATAAAGCATAATATAAGACATAATATAAATGTCTGTGTTTTCTGACGGTCGTAGGTAACCCCAGTGAAAGGGTCATTAGGCCTCCAAAGGGGTCATGTCATGACCCACATGTTGAGAACCACTGATCTAAAATGATCATACCTATTATCTGTCATTTATTTGATTATCTGTATATGTATTCTCTATCTCTATCCATCTGTCTGTCTGTCGGTCTATCTATCTATCAATCTATCTATCTGTCATCTATCCATCCATCCATCCATCTACCTATCTACCTATCCAAAGATTTTCTCTTAATTTTATTTACACTCTTGTCTAACCAGCTATAACCTTGAACATCTTTTCTGTCTGTATAAAATCCATTTTTAGATAGAACTGTCCTACCTGATATCACCACCTTTGGTATCCTATCATCTTACAAGACTTCATAGTATGACTAGAATCCCCTATTTCAATGTTTCTTTTAGTAATGTGTCTCACTGACTTCTCCTTGGTTATAAATCCCTATTTGCCCTTGCTTGGGTCAGAGTTGAGTTTAGTCTCTTTTGTCTCATGCAAGAGACAAAACTCTTTGTGGTAGCTCCTGCTAATAGCCTTGTAGCCCTCCTGGAGTCAAGCCTTCCTCCCAGCTTTAAAAAAACAATTTGTCATTATTTATTTTATGTATATGGGTGTTTTACCTTTGCCCTTAGAGGCCAGAAAGAGGGTGTCAGCTCTCCTGGGGCTATGGTTGCAGTTAGTTGTGGCTACTAAGAAGTGAACAGTCAGTGCTCTGAACCGCAGAGCCATCTCTCCAGCTCCTATTTTCCCAGTGTTAGCAAGCTTTACAGTTTTGGCCCTAGAGTTAATGTTTCCTACAATGCTCCTCACATGCTTATCTGGTCTCTGGAGGGGCTCCTTTTGTACCTGCAAAGGAGAGCTCATCATAATACTTAAGTGTATATGTCAAATATTAAATGAAAATATGCTTATATAAACATAAGTTTTGTAAAATGAAGTTAGTTTCTTCTGGGATTTTCAAATATTAAATGAAAATATGCTTATATAAACATAGGTTTTCTAAAATGAAGTTTGTTTCTTCCCAGGGAAAGAAAGCACTGAATACAACTTAATCTACCATCTGTGAAACTGTGAGGGACCCAAGTCCAAATCAACTAAACCCTACAACTGGAAGCCAAAGCTGACAAGATCAAATCCTGGGCCACACAAGGCTTCTGTCCCCTTTGTTGCATTTAGACTGTCAGCTAGGGAAATGTTCAGCAGCCAGACAATGGAAGAGAGATTGCAGACTGAATGGACTTAAAGCCCCTTCCTCCTGGGTATAGTACATCCTGGGGTGTCCTCTGGGTATTATTTACTAATATACTGTGCACATGTGGTGCAATCCTGGGATTTTGTACTACCCAGAACATCCTGATAGCCTATAGTTATGGAAAGAACCATGCTTTTCCCCACCTCCCACATACACTAACTCACAGACTGAAGTTCCCACCTCCAAATGGATTTTATTAGGAACCGGGGCCTTCCCAGAGGTTATCAGGACAGAATGAGATCATAAGATGGCCCTAACATAATAAGATTGATGTCCTTATAAGAAGAGGAAGAGACAGGAGAGACAATAAACCATGTAAGGTCATAGCAAGAAGGCTGCTTGCAAGCCTAGGAGAGAGCTCACAAGAGAAAGCAAGTCTGCTACACATTGATCTTGGACCTCTAGACTCTTGTGAGGTATAACTTTCTTTTACTTAAGCTAACATGTACATGCCCTTTACTATAACACACCTAACAGATTCTCCCTCTCTCCCTCTCTCCCTCTCTCCTTCTCTCCTTCTCTCCCTCTTTCCCTCCCTCTCTCCATCCCTTTCTCTCTTTCCCCACCCCATCAAACAGTATCTTGCAGTCTACAGTGGACTAGAACTCCTATGTAGTCTAGACTAGCTTTGAAAAACTCATGATCCTCCTGCCTCTGCCTCTATAGTGCTGGGACTATAGGCACATGGGATTCTTAGCCTCTAAACTAGTCCTTATTCTAAGCCTCTCTGTGGTATGTTGGCTAGTCTTCTAAAGCCTTGGTGGTTGTAGATGGAAGTTTCTTCTGTGGCTGCTAGCTGTTGTGAATAGCTTTTTCCAGATCAGCTGCCTTGGGTAGCTCCCAAGGCTTGTTTGCAGTGTCTGGGTGACCCTATGGCCTCCTCTTCACCAGCTGCCTCCCTCTGCTTTTCTTGCTTGGTTTCTCCTTTCTTTTTTTCCCCCCTTCACATCCTAAGCTGACTGGCTGAACAGTGGCCTCCCATAGGCCTTCACATTCTAATCTCTAGAACCAATGAGATGTTTCCTTACCAACAAAGAAGAATTTGTAGACATGATTAAACATTTTGAGTCAAATCCCAGAATATCTGACAGGGCCCAATGTCATCACGATTGTCTTAGTTTCACGTTACTGTGAAAAAACATCATGGCAAAACACAGCTTGGGATAGTAAGGGTTTATTTACCTCACAGTCCCAGGTTAGAGTTCATCATCGTAGGAAACTCAATGTTGGGACTCCGAAACAACTAGCCACATCACACAGCCAAAAGGAGAGACCAGTTAACTTGCCATGTGCTTGCTGCTTGCACGCAGCTTGTTTCCTCCTCTCTAACACAGTTCAGGACCCTCTGCCTAGGGAATAGTGCTGCCCACAGTGGGCAGGGCCTTACCAAATCATTTAACTTACTTGAGACAGTCTTTCAAGGACATGCCTATAGCCCTACTAATATAGATAATCTCTCACTGAGATTATCGCTTCCTAGGCGTCTCAAGATTTTTCAAGCTGACCATCAACACTAAACACCACGATCACCATCTACCTAAAAGGGAGACAGGAACACCAAATAGCAGGTAGCAGAGTGGTGGCTGAAGCATAGAAAGAAAGAGAGAAAGAAGACGACACGTTAGACATGTGGCGTTTTAGTAAAACAAAAGAAAACAAAACAAAATAGGCAAAGGACCCATGAGGCATCAGGTAACAGACACAGGCTTAGCCTCTGTGGATAGCCAGTCCATCCATCTGAAACGTCAGACCTGCAGAACTGTAGGGTAGTAAATGTTAAGCTGCAAAGCTTGGTTCAGAGCAATAAGAAACACACAGCCTCTGTTTGGGAAACAGTGAAGCATCGTGATGTCGTTCAAACTATTGTTTGTGAACCACAAGGACACAGGTAGATCTTCATTTTAATAAGAGCTCCACTGATGATAATTAGAAATTAGCTATGTGAACATTTTCCACATCCTGCCAGGGCTGAGAAGAAAGGTGACAGCACTGGCCTTTCTACAGTGAGAACTTAATGTGTGAGTTGGCCCATACTTTGGTGCGATAACAAAATACTCGAGACTGTAATTCACAATACACAGAAATGCCTTCGGCTTGCAGTCCTGTGATTAAGAAGTTCAAGGTCAAGAGGTAATCTCTGGCCTAGAACCTCCTTGCTGTGTTATCACATGGCAGAAAGGAGAGCCTTGTAAGAGAGCTCCAGAAAGACTTCGAAGTCTCCCTTATAATAAACCTTCCCTAATCTTTGACAGCCCACTCCGGATATAATGGTGTGGATCCCTGTGTGGGGGTGGAGCCTCAAGTTCCAAGCCACCAAGAAAGGCCTACATTCTAATACTGCTGCATTGACATGGAAGTTTCCAGTACATAATGCTCCTTCATTCTCCTTTACGTGGTCCTTTACTTCTAACATACCCACCTTACAGAACATCCTTACATTAGGGCCTTTGCATTGGCTGCTTTTCTTTCCTATACATGCTGTCCTGAGAAAGCCACAAGACTCGTTTCCATGAAGGACAAGAGGCAGGAAAGGTAGCTCAGTGGTTAAGAGCAGCTGATGTGGTCACTAAGGCCCATTACAAAGATGCCAACTCGAAGTGCCAGCAGTTCCAGAGGTACTTGGAGAAGTCAGGTTGGGGGGAGGTGCTGGACGTGCTGACAAAAGTGTTGGTAGCTTTATATGAAGAACCAGAGAAGCCCACCAGTGCTCTGGATGTTTAAAGCATCACTTAGGAACTGCTACCCCAGAAAACCCAGAAATAGAGCTGCTTTGCCTAGAATTGGCAGAAATGAAAGAGAAATAGGAAGCTACTGTAGAAGAAAATAAAAAACTGAAAGCAAAGCTTGTTCAGTATGAACCACCTCAGGAGGAGACGCATGCTGAGTAGGATGCTTCTCAGTTGAAAAGACACTGAAAACTGGTTTTGTACCACTTGAATAGTTTGTATACCATATGATCTTTCCTGAAAAAGATGCTATAAACTTTTAATATGTTAAATTCACTCATCACACTTTAATGTTATAAACACATATACATAGAATCACCAATAAAAACTCAGTATAGCCAGGCAGTGGTGGCAGCATATGCCTTTAATCCCAGCACTTGGGAGGCAGAGGCAGGCAGATTTCTGAGTTCCAGGCTAGCCTGGTCTACAGAGAGAGTTCCAGGACAGCTAGAGCTATACAGAGAAACCCTGTCTCAAAAAAAAAAAAAAAAAAAAAAAAAAAAGAAAGAAAGAAAGAAAGAAAGAAAGAGAAAAAGAAAAAGAAAAAAGAAAAGAAAAGAAAAAAGAAAAAAACTCAATATAACTTTCTTTGGGTCTTAAAGCAGGAGAATCCAAAGTAGAACTTGAAGAAAAACTAGAGAGCTACATAACTTTTTATCTTAGAAGACATTTTATTTATTATCCAATTAGGAATGGTGGTACAGGTTGTATTTTAGCTAGGAGACTTAGCATGGAGCTATTCCTTGGTCTAGGACTTGAGCATAGTAGGTACACTCATTCTTGGCAGCTTATATTTCCTGTGGACAGCTGGATATATCTGTGATGTGCAATGCTTTTGCGTGGGTTCCCATGCCTCTTCTGCTTTTTCTGTGATGTACAATGCTTTTGCATGGATTCCCATGCCTCTTCTGCTTTTTTATAGACATACAGAACAAATAACTCTTCTTTGCCACCACTTTGCCTTAGATGACTGTGTGTGCCCGTATGAACTCTGACACCGCGTTTTCTTTCTATGCAACCATGCCCGTCTGATGATGCTGCCTGGCTGTGTGTGCCTTAGTGCGTTCAGGTTGTACCTTTGTCTGTGTCATTTTCAGCTTGTGTAAAGCTGCAGCTACCTTGATTGTAATTTACATAGCTTCCAATAGGACTGCACTCTTACCCTGCCTTCCTTCCTTTGAGCACAGATGAGAGATAAAATTCTGGGTTCATACACAAACTGGCATGGGAAAGGAGATGAGCCATTATGTCACAGAGCATTATAGTATATAATCATCCAGTGATTTCTTTCCCCTCAAACATGTTTTTTTGATCTTTGAATTCATTTTATCTTTATTATCCCTGTGGAGTGGGTAGGGCAAGTAAAGGGAAGGTTGGGTGTTGAAGTTTTAGGCCAAAGAAAGACTGACGTACAGATTTGTTGCTAGCAGTAGAAACCTGGGCGGGTCAGTTAATAGTGTGGAGATTCACTACCCTCATCTGTACCATGAAAACATTCGCTGCCTACCTCACAGGGTTGTTGTAGATCAAATGAGAGAGTGTATATGAAAGCTTTGTAAATGGTGAGAGAGAGAAAGAGAGAGAGAGAGAGAGAGAGAGAGAGAGAGAGAGAGAGAGAGCAGCTGATGCTCTGGCAGATGACCTGGGTTTGTTTCCCACAAAGTCACGCGTCTCCAGCTCCAGAGTGTGTGATTGATTGCTCTCTCCTGACCTCTGTGTGCACTGCACGTATGTACTGCTTATACAGACATACATGCAAATAATTTTTTAAAAAGACTTTGGTCAAATGTCATCTTCAAAGTAAAGTGAGTTACTCTGGTTATCTCATTTAAAGCCAGTAAAGGCATGTGCTTCCACTGGGCTTGCTGATTAGAGCTCAATTTCTGGGATCTACATGGTAGAATGAAAGAAGAGATCAGATCACCCATGTTATTCTCTGATTTCTATACAGGTGTGGTGGCACTTGTGGACACACACACACACAAACACACACACACACACACACACACACACACACACGAGCACACACACAAGCTTGGAGTTTTCCTCCAGCATACACAAGTAACCACTTCTATTTATATTATTATCTTTATAACAAAACATAAACCTTACTCTCATTATTTTCTCTTTCACTAGAATGCAAGACACACTGGGACAGTAACATTTTCTTTCTCACTTGCTGATGAATCCTGGCAAGGAGAATCACCTGACAGAATCAGGTAATATTCAACATAAGTGTTTGAGGAATGGGTCCTTTAACCCCCTAATTACTGGATGGTTGAGGAACCCATAAATCTGAGCAATTCTTATTCTAGTGACTACTGAGCCTCAGGTGACAGTCTTAATTGTCCATGTCCAGCCTTTTTAGGTCTTGAATTCAGTTTGGCCATCTGAGCCCTGCTGGGGATCTAAGGTGCCAACAGGTCTATAGTAAACTGCAAATGTTACTTGTAGATTTCTGACACCCCGGGTCCTGATGGCCTTGTTTATTACATGTCTAGGTCTAACCCTAAAGTTGGTGCTGAGAGCTAAAGGCCATGGAGCTTTGGGTCAATACCCTTCTTCTTCTCATGTCTTTTCTGACATCTTGCCTGAGCATATCTGCTCCATGTTTATCAATATGGTCTCCAGCCCATAAACAAATGCCTGATTTCTAGCTAAGGCAGATCTCAAAGACATTCGTATTTATACAAGTCAGCCCAGTCTTCTGTCTAACTGTTGATTCCACTGGCTATTCTTTTGGCTTAACCATCTTTCTGATGTTGATCCATTGCACACCTAGCTCTAACTCCATAGTCAATGAGTACCTTGTCAGATACTCCAATGGTACCCATGGTCGGGTGGTGAGCTGTGATAGGCAGCCTGGTCCCTGGTCCAGCTCAGGCTTAAAACCTCAGTGACCCAGAAGGTGACCGTCGCCTGCTGCATCTGCTCCTGCTGAAAATTTAATGATGGCAAGGGACAGCATGCATTTGGCCATGCCTCTTGGGATCCTGTCTCCTGACACGTAGCTACACCTCCCACAACTCCTTGCAGAGAGGTCTGTGGCCATCAGTCACATAGGAGCAGCACCCAGCCCTCCCACCTGCAGATAAGGTATCTCCAAGCTCTCTGACCAAGCCAATGAGAAGTACCTGCTGTCAGACCCTGACCCACCCCAAAATTGTATATAAGAATCCTGTCCAGAAGGAATAAAGGTGTGTGAGAACTACTCCGATGTCTGAGAGCTGTAACACTGTCCCTTGGGAAGAGGTCTGCTCTCCTGAAACACCACCTGAAGCTCCCCCGCACTTCTCACTGACTAGTGGGCCTCTTGATGGCCCACTCAGCACAGGGCAACGTGGAGTAACTGAGAAGGCAATGGTGGAGACAGAGGTGGAGCCTGCTGCAGCAGCTGAGGGGATGGAGACAATTCTCCCTTCCTGCATGCACTCTCTCCCCTTTGCCTGAACCCTTGCACCGGGCTGGGCCAGAGATCTCTGTGGAAAGCCTCCAGAACATAGGCCCACAACCCATCTTCCTGGACTATTCGTAATGAGACTGTCTGCCCCACCACATCAAACCCCATGGGTACCAGTGATCAGCAAAGAAGCCCTGCCTGAGCTCTGCCTCAAGCTTGGACCAGCCACTGTCCATCTTCTTTTGAATTACCTTTGAGTAGACTTCTGGGATGCTTGGCTCTGCTATCGATCTGAGAATTACACAGGTCTAGAGTTCACCCCCCGCCCCCGTCTGTGTTGTTTGTGGCATTAGAATTATCTTAGCTCCAGTCTTATTTTTGAAGCTGTAATAACAGTAACTACTGTATTGTTATGAAAGTTAATGAGACAGCATATGGAATGTCTAGGATACGCATCTGCTCGTGATGAAAATTTAATGATGGCTTTCATAGTATAAATTTTCAAAACATTAAGAGCTGGTCACAATTTGGCAGTGGTTCTCAAGTGCAAATAATGAGTCACATGATTGCATGCTGATTGGTTTTGTGAACTAGATGTAATATCGAGTCACCTTGAAAGGAAACCTCGGTTGAGGAGTTGCCTCCATTGTATTAGCCTGTGGATAAGTCTGTGGGGGTATTTTCTTGATTAATTATTGGTGTGGAAGATTACTCCATTTCTGGGTAAGTGGGCCTGGGTTATATAATAGAGCAGGCTGGGAGAGCCACGGAGAGTAAGCTAGTAAGCAACTCTCCTTCACAGTCTCTGCTTCAGTTCCTGCCCACAGGTTCCAGCCATCAGGGATGGACTGTGCAGTGGGAGCGTAAGACAAGTAAGCCCTTCCTCCCTCCCCCGAAAGTTGGTTTTGATCAGTGTTTTATCAGAGCAACAGAAGACAAACTAAGACACCTGCCAAGAATATATAATCTGGACCATAAGGAAAAAATCAGGCAAATTCATTGGAAGACTATTCTATACAACAAGTGGTTCACAGTCTTCAAAAGAAAGTGTGTCATAAAAGGTTAAAAAAAAATCAGTTTAGATAAAAGGAGACTAAAGGTGATATAATAACCAAATGTAATGCAAACCCTATTGAACCCTAGATATTTTAAAAACAGCATAGAAGACTGTGAGAATAGCTGACAAAGTTTGAATACGTGGATAACACACACACACACACATACACACACACACACACACACACACACACACACACACACACACAGCTTTATGAGACGGGGTCTTACTTTATCCCTGGCTGGCATGGGATTCATTATGTATGTAGTCCAGGCTGACCTCAAACTCATAGCCCTCCTCCTGCATCCAGAGTGTTGGGATTACAGGCCTGAGGCACCATAGCTAGCTTAGAACATATTGAATACTATATTGACTTTTCTGAGCTCGACAATGACACTGTCTTATTTCAGAAATTGTCTTATTGGGAGTGGTACAGTTTGAAATACTTAGAATGAAATGTACCAACTTCTAAAAAAGTGTGTGTGTGTGTGTGTGTGTGTGTGCTGTCAGAGAAAGAGAGAGAGAGAGAGAGAGAGAGAGAGAACACTAAGACAAAACGTTGGCTAGAAACATTGCAGTTATTTGTTCTTGATTCCTACAGATTTCATATAGACTATGACATCTTAGTTTTATTTTTTCTTTTTATTTTTTTTCTGTGCAGCACCAGGGATTAGACCTAAGGCCTCATGCACGTTAGGCAACTGTTCTACCTATATCCACAGCCCTGGACATTTTTTTTCAAAAGTGAAAGTGTATAAACATGCCTCTGAGAGATTTATTGAAAATAGAAGAAACAGATTTAGTTAGGATGACAGAGAATCAATTCTTTACAAACTAGTCCAACTTCCTGTCAAGTCACGTTCCCAGAAACTCATCTGTCAATCTCCTTGAGAATTGTATTTCTCACAGTTGGGAGCTTTCTTAGAAGAACCTGCAAGTAAACTGTTTTCCTCAGTGTTTCTGAGCCAAGAGTTCCTTTCAGGTACCCCAGGGTGTCTCTCCTGAGGAATGGGGGATGCTGACATCTAAGACATTCTGAAGGTCCCCTTCTCTGTCTATGTCTGAGCCCAGTGAATGAAGACCAGGGAAAGGTGGGAGACAAAGGTGCTTCTGCCCCAGCCCTGTATCTTTGTTACTTTGTTTGGGGCTGACAGGAGGCCTCTCTCCTCTTCAGCAAGCATCATTAGCATGAGTCTTGCTCTGGATTGGAGTTCTGACTCTTGCTCTTTTGGAATAGTGAGTAGCAGTAGTTCTTACTGCTGTGTGTGAGGGTTGACTTGATTATCAGCTTGGTAGGACTCTGAATCACCATGGAAACGAATCTGATTAGGTTAATTGAGGTGAGAAGATCCACCCTACATGTAGGTGGTACCCTTCTACCTGCTGGGATTTTAGACTACATCAAAAGAAGGCAAGCTTCCAGTTGCAAGCTGTCTCTGTTTCTTGACTGGATACAATGTGACCAGTTACCTCAAACACCTGCCTCCACGGCTGCCTGCCAAGAGGACTGTACCCTCTAACTGTGGGTCAAACCAAGCCCACCCTTCCTCAAGTTGCTTTTGTTGTGTATTTTGGTGCAGCAGCAAGATGTTGACAGCTAAACTCCAAGTCGCACCACACCCTTTGTTAAAGAGTTTGTTGAACTCAGTTACTTTTAAAGGATTCTCTGATGTGCTCCTGAATTTCGATGAGGACTTTCGCTGATTTGTAATCCCAGGTCCATGACTTGGAAAGCACAACTCAAAGATTGAAGAATTCTTTGTGGAAAACAAAATGGTGGGTGTTGTTGTTGTTGTTGTTGTTGTTGTTATATGGGGCTATGCTCCTCAGTTACTCTTGAAAAGAAATAATGTAAATGAAAGACTTAATTCATTCCATGCTATAAATTAGTAGGTATTTGGAAATTGCCCCTCAGCTCTAGACAGGGCCAGAGGGAAGCCAGTGAAAAGGGGAGAATCAGTAGGCAGATACTGCAGCTTCCTGTAGCCCAAATGACTTGGAAGAATTAGAAGCTTAAGAAAGGAACAGTCAGTGGGAAATCCCTTGCTCAATTAAATTGACTAATAACTTCCAGGGACGCTGTCTGACACGCAGCCTCAACAGGCTATGTGGAATTTATTCTCTATTATCCTGGGCACAGCTCTCTTTTACAGTAACCTTGAGTTAGTAGCACTTTGGGGAATGAATAGAAAGTAATTGGTTCTACCCCTGAAGTGGAGAAAGAGAAAAAAGAAGAAAGGAGATGAGATGGCGACTGTCAGAGATAAGAAAGGCAAATAATACCAATAAGGAGAGTGAGCATTCATGCACATGTACATGTGTGCTCGCACAAACACACTCACATGTGTACAGGAGAGAGAGAGAGAGAGAGAGAGAGAGAGAGAGAGAGAGAGAGAGAGAGAGAGACAAAGAGACAGATAAGACAGGAAGGCAGGTAGGCAGGCAGAGGCAGACAGAGGCGACCACGTAGTTACGTGTCTAGGGCTGGAATGCACCAGGGACTTAAGCACTTTTATTTCAATATTAAAGGAGGCTGGATGACTTGGGCACATCAGGGTCATACACGGCCATCAGCAGCAGCAAGACTTTTCTTCCACCACTAACATTTTTGAGCTGATTCTCCCATCTGGCATCTCCTAAACAATATCTTCTTTAGAATTGCCTACAGAAATGGACTGAGTCACTCTGTCCCTCTCCAATCTGGCACCTTAGTGTCCGTCCACCTTTTGGAGGCTGCCCACTGCCTGCGTAATAGCGTAATGTATAAGCAGCTGGCTCTTAATCTCTGTCATTACAGTCTATGGGGGGGTAATTAAAGTGGATTTCTGATTATTAGCTACAGTGTATCCTGTGACTGAGCCATGAGTCACAGTTGGCTGCACGGAGGTTGCTCTTTTCCCTCCTCAGTTGTTCTAGCGACAATTCTGTCTATACTGCATGATTTTTCTCTGCCTGTTTTCAAACCTTCCTCTGGGCTTTTAGATCTTGTCAGCTTGATTGTTACATGTGGTGATGTGATTATTTTTTTCTTTTGCATGTACTACTAGCATGTGTTACATTTTGGATCTCTACAATGCCATTGAGAAAAATTCATTCATATCTCTATAAATACATTTTGTACTTCATTCTTTTTTCTCCAGTAGAATTTCTATTATTAGTTATATATAAAATTGCTTAATAAATGGTTTCAGTACTCTTTGAGTGATTTAAGCTTTTTTGGAAACTATTTACTTTTATTTTATGTGTATGAGTGCTTTGCCTGCGCGTATACAAATGCACCATGCTTTTGTGCCTACAGAGGCCAGAAGAGAGGGCCAGATTCCCTAGAGTTGGAGTTATGGACTCCATGGTGGAGTAAGCCACCATAAGAGGCCTGGGAGCCAAACCTGGGTCCTCAGCAAGGGCAGCAGAGCTCTTAAGCAGTGTGTGTGTGTGTGTGTGTGTGTGTGTGTGTGTGTGTGTGTGTGATATATATATATATATATATATATATATATGTGTGTGTGTACTGTGTGTATGTGCTGTGCTGTGTGTGTGCAACAGAGAGAGACAGAGATAGAGAGAGACAGAGAGATGGAGGAAGGGAGGGAGGGAATTGAGCCTTCACAGGACCAAGGGCCTCTTTTCCTATTGATACCAGATAATGATATCCTCTGCTACATATGTGGCTGGAGCCATGGGTCCCTCCAGGTGTACTCTTTGGTTGGTGGTTTAGTCCCTGGGAGCTCGGGGGGGGGGGGGGAAGTTGGTTGATATTGTTGTTCTTCCCATGGGGTTGCAAACTCCTTAAGCTCCTTCAGTCCTTTATTTAATTACTCTATTGGGGACCCCTATGCTCAGTCCAATGGTTGGCTTCGAGCATCTGCCTCTGTATTTGTCAGGAGACAGCTATAACAGGCTCCTGTCAGAAAGAACTTTTTGGTATCCACAATAGTGTCTGGGTTTGGTGTCTCTTTATGGGATGGATCCCTAGGTGGGGCAGTCTCTGAATGGCTTTTCCTTCATTCTCTGCTCCACACTTTGCCCCCGTATTTCCTTTAGACAGGAGCCCTTGTTGACTTTTATGAGTATATTTTCCTCTAAATCCTTGAATGTATGTATAATGGTTGTCTTAATTTGTCTGGTAACCATAGACATTAGCTTGCATTCTTTTCCTCTTCTTCCTGCTACTCCTCCATTTCTCATGTTAAGTAGAGACATCCTTTTCATGTTTTTCTACATGCCTCATTATTTTTATTGAAAACTGGATCATTTAAATGACATCTGACAGATGGGGAGAGCTGCCAGATGTTAGGAGGCTGTGATCGCTGGTTTTGATATCAAGTTGCCCTAAACTAGAATCTCCTAGTAGGGAGCTGCAGCTGAGGAACTTCTTGATCACCGTAAACTGGGAAAGAAGATGCTCCCCAGATGTGGGGGCACCTCCTGGCAGGAGACATGTTGAAGAGGGTACAGCAGGGCAAGTTTGTTTGCTGTTTGTTTTCTTGGCCTTCCTCTTTGCCATTGAGCTGATTTACCCCACCACCCCCACTGAGGACTCCTTCCCTGCTACCAGAACCAGCATTTCCAGCTTCCAGTGTTGACCGAGGACCAGTGGTTCTTCCAGAAAATCCTCGGGGTTTTGGCGACAGATTGGAACTCCTGGGGAACAACTCTGTAGACTGCAGCTCTCCTATGTGAGGCAGCCACTGGGGGGATAACTCTAACTACAGAGACACCCAATCTCATGTTTAAACAACTAGCAGGCTTTTAGCTTCTCAGGGGAGACTCAGCTATTGTTAGCATTTCAACATAATCTAATTTAATGAGATTATACACACACACACACACACAGAGTCAACTTGTCAGTTTTTTTCTTTAGAAACAATATCCAATCAGATCTGCAGCTGAGCAATTAAGTATTTGTCCCCTTACTGTGACAGTTAATCAAGAAGACAAAAGAGAAAATACTGCCAGCTCTCCAATGTCCATTCTCCCCAGGGGAAGGGCACCTGGGGAAGGAACAAAAGACTCCTGTTGGAGATTGGTTCTAATGTTTTGATTCGATCAAGAATCTGCATGTCCAGAAGCTGAAGGTCCTTGTCCCCAATTGGTTTTTGATCAATCAATAAAGATGCCAATGGCCAATGGTTGGGCAGGGGGCAGGACATTTAGAATTTCGAGGGTAGGAGAATAGAGAGGAATGGGAGAATTGCCATGACTCAGGAACGAAGGATGGGATGCAGTAGCAGCAGGAGATAAAGCCTACCAGCCATGTGAGATTTCGAGTAAGTGACCACTGGCCACTTCCCTGATTGGGTCTGGGGTAGCAGGGGAAGGTTTAGGAGTGCCTAGCCTTTGGGGTAGCCAAGGCATTTTAAAAATAAGCTAATTGTGTGCTTTTCATTTGTGGATCCAAAGATAGCTCCTGGGAGGGTGCGTGCCTGCAATCTGCCAGGAACCAAAGCAATGCCACAAAACCTCACTGCTACAGGGTCCTGTCATTTTCTCCACCTAGGGCCTGAAGTGAGGGAAGGAGGCAAAAGACAGGAGTAGAAAAATCCGTGCCAATGGAAAATGTCTCCAAGAACCCTGGTAAGACCTGAGCAGAGATGCCTGAGCGAGGTCTCAAACGAACTCCCCCTCCACTCACCAGCAAGTGCTCAAAAATGAAGATACTCAGTTACAAATGCAGTTGTGCACAGGGAGATGGTCAGCTGGGTGGTCACATGGCCTCTGCAGTTGTGCACAGGGAGATGGTCAGCTGGGGTGGTCACATGGCCTCTGCAGCGAGAATGCGGAAGTCATGGGGCAGACAGGAAGTGGGGCCTGACTACAAGCCTTAAGGTGATCCACTGGGTCCCCACCTCCCCTCAGAAACCTTTGTGTCTAGATGACACCAAGCCCAGCATGAGGAGGGCAGCTGTCCCCTCCAGTGTCAGAAAAGGCAAAGCACTTTCTCCAGGTCAAGGTTGGAAGAACAAATTTGGAGTTTTGACCTGGAGCCACCTCCACAATGGAGGCTTTTAATTCCTCTCTGTTCTTGTAGAGTGCAATTTACTTTTTTAAAGCAGGGATTTAGTTGGAAGACTTGAACTCCAAACTGCTTCCTTGAGTCACTGGCCCCTGACATGTCTCCTCTGAGTTTCCCACCTTCTGGCATTGTCCTTGGACTAAGCTCTCTCAGTCTCATCCTTTAGCTACAGCCTGATAGCTAGTCAACGCTTCAGGCATAACTGAAGAGCATTATTTTGAGGGTCAGGTTCTCTGAGCAATGTTCTCTTCTGGGTTTTCCTAGGATATCACACCTAGACGGATGGTCTTCTGTCCTAGTTAGGGTTTCTATTGCTGCAATGAAGCACCATGACCAAAGCAACGTGGGGAGAAAAGGGTTTATTTGGCTTATACTTCCGTATCATTGTTCATTATTGAAGGAGGTCAGGACAGGAACTCAAACAGGGCAGGAGCCTGGAGGCAAGAGCTGATGCAGGGGTCATGGAGGGATACTGCTTACTGGCTTGCTCCTCGAGGCTTGCTTACCCTGCTTTCTTATAGGACCAAGGACCACCAGTGCCAGGACTGTACAATCTACAAAGGACTGGGCCCGTCCTCATCCGTCATTAAGAAGATGCTCTACAGGCTTGCCTACAAGCCCAATCTTGTGGAGGCATTTTCTCAATTAAGATTCAATTTTCTGAGCTGACAATAGCCTTCATAGTACATCGCCCAAAAGATTTATCTGCACTTTAATCCTTGGAACCAGTGACTGTTATTTTATGTGGCCAGAGATGTGACTATTTACTTTTATCATTTTAAATTATGTATAGGTGTGTCTCTACATGTGTGTATGTGCTGGTGATTGCAAGTGCCCAAGAAGGCCAAAAGCTTTGGATCTGGAACTGAACCATCTAGAGATAGATGGATATGAGCCTCCTACTATTGGCACTGAGAATTGAACTTGGATCCTCTGGAAGAACAGCAGGTGCTTTTAACTGATGAGCCATCTCACCAGCCCCTAACCTAAGCATCTTTAACATTTTTAATGCCGTTTATTTATTAATTCTATGCAGGAGGAGGTTTATGTGGGTATGCATAAAAGACAGTTTGCAGGAATCAGTTGTTATCTTCCTCCATGTGGGTCATGGAGCAGGAACTCAGGTCATCAGACTTAGTGACAAGCACCTTTACCTGCTGTGTGACATCTCATTAACCAAGTTAAGGATCTCAGGAGAAGTTTATCTTTTATTATCTGATTAAATATAAATTCAATCACTTGGCACCTTATATGAGAGAGGCAGGGTGAGTTTGAGAACAGCCATGTGAGGAGAAGCCACACAGGAGAGGAAGAGACAATTCGGGAAAACAGGACTACGATGAGAACTGGAAAGAGAGAGGAATGGATTTTTCCTAGAGCCTCTAGGGGGAGCACAGCCCTGTCGATGTCTAGAGTTCAGATTTCTAGGCTACAGAAAGCCAGAAAATATATTTCTGATGTTTTAGTTTACCTGTTTATGGTTGGTTGTGATTGCAGCCGAAAGGAAACCAGTTCACCATTGTGTGGCACAGCTCCTGAGTGAGGAGCTAATATTACAAGCTATAAGAAAGTTTTCTGGTACTGTTTCCTTATTCTGGAAACAGCACTTCTAATTACAGGGCACAGAACAGAACACCTAGTATGTGCAGTGTTGCCAGTAAGTCAAGCGTGTTACCATGAAAATTGCTGCATACCAATTAGAACTTTGCTCCCCCTAGCACATGAGTGGAAAATCAAAGTGAGCATTACATCAGGGATGTATCCCAAAGGGTTACTTTTGCTGCCTCAAGAACCCACCTAGGTTACCTGCAAACTTTTCACCAGTGGCAACAGTGGAAATTGTATTAGTTACTTTGTTCAGTGTGGTGACCAGAGGAAATGTGAAGAGGAGAGGTTTATCTAGGTTCGGGATCCAGGGACTCTAGTCCTTCATAGTGGGGTGGTGTGGCAGAGCAGCTTGCAACAATGAGTGAGGACATTCTCATATCTCTACAGACCAGGAGTCCTGGCTCTGCTGACTTCCTCCTTCCCACCTTTGAGCCAGTCCAAAGCACAATACCATCCACATTCAACCTGGGTCTTCCCTCTTGCGTTAAATCACTCTGCGAACATCAGCAAATGTCTCCTAGGCAGTTTCCAACCAGTTAGGCTGAAGGACCACAGGGACCACTATGTGACTTGTTGAGTTTTCAGTCTCTGATTAGCGACAAAGAAATGAAACACATGCATGGTTCCTTGGCTTTTTCATTTTATACATGTGTTTCATGAAGTTAGTAAAGCTAGTCATACACATTTGGCTTCCAAGCTCTCTGGGAACATGGAAGACTTTCCTTCCCAGGTCAAGTTAGATGTAGCCGTGCCACTTGCAGGTTGAGTACTGGTTCTACTTTCAGAACCCGGACATTTTCCTGTATTGACTTGGTTTATTTCTCTAACTTGTCTTGCTGTCTTTGAACTTGTGGTCCTTCTGCCTCAGCTTCCCAAGTGCTTGGATTGGTGGGAGGTGGCACCGTGCCCTGAATTATGCCTATTTTGTTGTTGTTTCTGATATGAACACAAGCACTATTCCATGATGAAGATCGTACCTTTAAATGCAGAATGTTCACAAAAGGTGGGCACAAATAAAGCTTTGTCATTTTTAGCTAGTACTGTTTGCTGCCTACTTCCTATAGAAACACAACAGCATTTTCTTAGTAGGTTTAGAAGCATTCTAATCTTGTAGCATTCCGTACTTGGGGAAAGCAGTCACTCTGTGAAACTGCCTCTCAGTTCACCCTCTCCCCCTTCTGTATACCTATGGTTGACTTTCCCCCCCAAATACACAAGTAACTAGTAGTTTTAGTTCAACTCAGTGTTCCAAAAGTAAAAATTACAGGTCCTTTTTGTGTATTTGCTGTAAGCTGAGAAAAGGCTCTCAGCCTTGTTTTGTTTCTTTCTTTACAGTACAGAGCCCCAGTTCAGTCCGTCATATCTTTTCTGACATGCTTTATTCCTATTTAGGAGACTGGAGCCTCATTAAGATGCCCGAAGTTACCATAAGTCTTACTTTAGCTCTGAAACCAGTTCCGTTGCTTTCCATTGCAGTACCAAGCCACATCAGTGCCTTTTCCAAACATGTTGCTGTTCTCATCTCTATGACCAAATACCTGACAAGTAACTTGAGCAAGTGTTAATGAATAAATTTGTTGATGTTGCTTTCCCCAGCCTACGAACAGCACTCCAAGTTCCCAGACTTGGGGTGGCACTTGGAAGGGGATACAGTCTGTCATGGCAGCGAAGGCATGGCATGTGGGTCATGTTGCATCTGCAACCAGAAAGCAGAGCATAGGCGGGAAGTGGACCTAAGCTACAGAGCCACAAGACCCACCCCCAGTGATCTTCCTCTATCCGCAAGCTCCACATCTTTCCACCACCTTCCAATACAGTGCTGGGGACCAATTTACAAACATACCAGCCTATGGAGAATGTTTCCCACCCAAACTATTAACATGCACTAGAAGAGAAGTCACCATAGCAATAAAGACCATCAGAAACTTAGAAGACCTTCTGTGTCACTAGTGCCTTTGGGGATTCATTGGTCCTGTGTGGAGCTGGCTCTCAGATCTATTGTGACCAAAAGGGACTTATGGAAGGAATTCACTTTGGCTCATATTCCAGACAGAGAAGGACCCATTGTGCCAGGATGCATGGCAGCAAGCGGCTGATGGTGGAAGCTGCTGGAAGCACAGTGATCCCATCTTTTGGGGGTGGGGGTTCGAGACAGGGTTTCTCCGTGTAGCCCTGGGTGTCCTGGGACTCACTCTGTAGACCGGGCTGGCTCAAACTCAGAAATCTGCCTGCCTCTGCCTCCCAAGTGCTGGGATTAAAGGCATGCGCCACCACTGCCCGGCCGAGCTCAGTGATCCCATCTTAACTGCAAGCCAAAGCAGAGGGAGATAATTACAGATGGACTAAGGTTATAAATTCCCAGTCTGTCCCCATGACACACTTCCTCCAGCAAGACCACACCTCTAAACCTCCCCAAACAGAACCACCAGCTGGGGATCCAGTGTTCAAAACCGCAACCAGTGAGACATTCCCTCAATCAAACCACCAGACAGGTTTTCTCTATTCCTACCACTAAACAATCATTTGCTTTGGTTCATGCAGTCTTTCTGACTTTTAGATTTCTCTGCTACCGTGAAGTCACCTTGAGAGGACGTAACAATTTCCCAGACTCACTAACGTCAGTTTTGAAAATGAGCAGAAATGGAGGCTCTATAGAAAAAGCGCAGGGCTAGGCATTAATGGAGAAGTTAGGATGCATCCCATACCCCCTCTTCATTCTTCAGCATCTGATTTGCGGAGTACTTAGTTTCAATATTTAGTTGCCAGAGCCAGATCCAAGCATGCAGAGGAGGAAGAAATAACCCCGGAAGGGAAGAAGCTTCAACTAGCTATGTAAAATAGCTGACTTCAAATTAGCCTCTGATTCAAATTAAGGTGCATTAATTTCTCCAGAGGCTGGTGGGGTGCTTTGTCTATGTGGGGTGAGCTAAATGAAGCTGTTCTGTGATTCATCACCAAAGTGGCTGCCTATCACTATCATTCCTCATGGGGGCCAAGCCACCACCGGTAAGCTGATTACAGTGCTTGCTCCACACAGGGTTGGAGCGTGCTTGTTTTATTTCTATTTAGATTCTGAGTTGAGTCCAAGTCCAGCGGTGGTGTGATTGCTTGGGTCCATCCCTCAATAAGTTGGAACACATCCAAGTTGCCCTGGCCATACTGAATTGAGATATTCGTGAATGACATGGCCAATTAAGGACATCATCCATCAGTTAGTCAATTAATATGCACCAATTGTAGAACTATAGAACAGTGGATTCCACATTATGGAGAATATAAATATGCATGAGACTGTACTCTATCCTTAGTTTACATAGGCAATACTAGGAAGTCGTTCTCAGTTATATTGACCCTCTCTCAGCCAGCAGTAACCATGGGAAGCACTCATGCAGACAGACACTCCTTTCTCTGAATGGGCTCTGGAGTCATCTTCTATGGCCAAGTTACTGGCACTAGCAAATGTATGGGAGATGTTAGCATGGAGACACATCCTTTCTGCCAGTGTTTGTAGTTGGTGCATCCAATTGGCCCCCAGCACTTGTTCCCAGGATTTGGTTTCATTTTGTTTATTTTTCTTCCTATTGTTACTGGATCTTGGCCCTGGATTTCAGCCTGATTAGCAAGGAACCCACAGTCTGCCTCTTCATCTTTGCATTAATCAGGGTTTTTCAAATTCAGAACACATGGCATATGGGGCTAAAGACCTCCAGTGCGACGTATATCCTCTCCACTATAGGGTGTTCAGCAGCATCCTTTGTCCACTAGATACCATCAGTAGCTCGTTAGCCCCATCATAACAATACAAATTGTTTCCAGACATTACCAAATGTCCCTTGGGTGTGAGTAAAGGCACCTCCATCTCTCTATTGATCCAGAAAGACCTCCTTGGATCGCTGAAGCTCTCTGGTCAGCCAATCCAGCCAAATCAATGAGATCTAGGTTCAGTGAGAGTTTCTATCTCAAAAAATAAGGTGGGGAGATTGAAGGAGACACCAGAATTAGTCTCAGATCTATGACCCCCCACGCATGCACAAGCACACACACAAACACACACACACACACACACACACACACAAATACAGAGAGAGAGAGAGAGAGAGAGAGAGAGAGATGACCACCTTGTCCTAGGAGTCCATAATTGTTCCATCTCCTCCCAGTATGAGCACCATAGATCCACAGAACTGGCCTTTTCATTTATATATATATATATATATATAT
>NW_022196903.1:75780258-75781956 GCF_008632895.1 Mastomys coucha
TATATATATATATATATACATATACATATACATATCATATAATAGGGACATAATCTTATCTTTCTAAATCTCAGAGAGACTTAGCATTCCTTTCTTTAAACCAAAAGCCTTGGAGGTACTGCTGGCTGGAATCAAACTCAGGTTGGGAGCACTCTTTTTCAGTCTGGGAGCACTCTTTATTCCTGTTCTTTGGGTCATGAGCAGACTAGTCATACCTGAGAGACAAGTAGGTATGTCTATGTTGCTCCTTCAAGCACCCCACAGAACAAGTTAGTCATTCCCTGACAACCAATATGTCTCAAACTTGAGAACTGTCTTGAGACAGACCTAGGCTTTTTATATTAAGCATAAAAGCACAGGAAACTTCTTCTCTCTAATATTTTAATTTGGTTTTGACAATTTCATATGGAATATGATATATTTTGATCATATCCCAGACCCTTCTCTGTCCCCCATCACTTCCCCTAAATCCCCTCTTCCCAACACACACCATCCTACTTTCATGTCTTGTTTAAAAATTAAATATAATTACATCATCTCCTCCTTCCCTATACCCTTTCCACTTTTAAAAATAGTTTGCTAAGTTTAAGTAAAATTGTTTTCATATGTGTAACTGCATCACGGGCAGCTTACCAGTGGGTACACCACTGAAGAAAAATGGCTTCCTCTCTCTTAGCAGCTATTAGGTACCTGTTTTAGTTAGGGTTTTACTTCTGTGAACAGACACCATGACCGAGGCACCTCTTATAAGGACAACAGTTAATTGGGGCTGCCTTACAGGTTCAGAGGTTCAGTCCATTATCATCAAGGCAGGAGCATGGCAGCATCCAGGCCGGCATCATCCAGGAGGAGCTGAGAGTTCTACATCTTGTTCAGAAGGCAAACAGGAGAAGACTGGCTTCCAGGCAGCTAGGACACCCACAGTGACACACTTCATCCAAGAAGGCCACACCTACTCTAACAAGGCTACACTTCCAAAAAGTGGCACTCTCTGGGCCAAGCGCATTCAAGCCTCCACACTACCAATAGCTACCAGCTAAGGGTGGCCATAAGAAGGTTCTTACTCTTAGAGAGCAGCAGGCAGTAACTTCAGACAGAGGTGGTTGTTGACTAGAAGGGTCTATAACCGGAACAGGCTCTTAAGAAAGAGAAGAGCTAGCACTGTGGAGATGGGAGTGTAAGAAAGTGACCCATTCCAAGTGTTCAACCTAAGGAAGACAATGTGAGCCATATAGGGAGTCAGGGAGCAGTGTGACTTACACGAGAGCAAGTGGTAGGAAAAATGACCAGGCAGAAAGGAAACACTGAAGGTGAAAAAACAGAGTTTTCAACACCAGTCTCAGACTACATCTGTTTGGTTGTTATATTTAAATATATATACACTCCTTAGAAGTGATATCTCCAGTGGCAGAAAGAATCCAGAAAAATGATATACTTGACTAGGCATGCTTTTTATTCAACAAAAGGAAAAACAAAATTATCCTAAGTCCACAAGAAGATATGGAGCCACAGCAAAGATGCCTATGAAGTTTTTTTGTTGTTTTGCTTTTATTTTGTTTTGTTTTTAAGATGCAAGAAGTGCTTGCCAGGCTGGGCATCTTCCATTACTGGGTTAGCTAGCGTCCTAACCACCTGATGCCCCAGCAAAGCACTTAAACGAGGAAAACTTTATTTTGTCTCGTTTTTTTTTTTTTTTTT
>NW_022196903.1:75790816-75792447 GCF_008632895.1 Mastomys coucha
CACTCGGAAGCTGAGAGGATCATGTCCCTGCTGCCCTGCGGCTCCCCTGGGAGTCGTGGGGCCTGTCTGTCTCATTGTTTTAAGATTTGTTCTAATTTTGTTTATAAAAATATTTTAAAAAATGTGTGTGTGTGTGTGTGTGTGTGTGTGTGTGTGTGAATATGAATGTGCACATGTGAGTGCAGGTGTTTGTGGAGGCCAGAAGAGGCTCCTGCAGCTAGAGTTACAAGCAGTTGTGACTGGCCCAGTGGGAATTCTGGGAACTGAACTCAGGTCCTCTGCAAGAGCAGTAAGTGCTCTTAAGTATGGAGAAACCTCTCTAGCCTTCCAGTTCCTCATTTTATGGATTCCAGTCTATGGCGGAGAACATGTGGCTGAGTGTAAGAGCTCATTCCAGGGTCATCAGGAAGCAGAAAGAACACTCAGTCTGGTAGGCATTCTCTTTCCATTCAGGTTTATTGAATGTTGCTTCCCAAATCTGGGGCACATTCTCTCCCCTCTTCCTTAGTTCATCCAGATACTTCCAGAAGTGTGCTTTACTATCCTATGCAATGTATCTTGGTCCAATCAAGTCGACAACGTAGATTAGCCATTGCAAATGTCAAAAGTGAAAGTCTGGTGTCTGAGTCAAATTATAAATTTATGATCTTAAGCAAATACTCAAACTCTGAGCTTTAAAACAGGACCAGTGAGATCCCTCAGTGGGTGAGGGTGCCTACAGCTAGGCTGGCAGCCAGATCTCCATTCATAGAACCCACACAGGGGAAAGAAAGCACCAACTCCCGAAAGCTCTCCTGACTACCACATGTACATTGTGGCACACACCACCCCTCCCAAAGGAGCAAGTGCAACAAAATTTTATTAAATACCTAAAATAGTGCTTACATGCATACTGAGATGATCACATAAGATGATAACATAACTTGCATAGTGGGATATCGGATTAACAGTGATGGGGCCCTCATTGTTTCTTATAACTTTGGTCCTTTATGTTCCCACCACCTCTGGCTTCTTAGAGCTGAAGATCTCTAATGAAAACCAACTGTCTAATGAAAACTAATTTAATTGGGGCTGTTTACAGTTTCAGAGATTTCATCCATCATTGTCATGGCAGGAAATATGGCACTATGCAGGCAGACATGGTGCTAGAGGAGCAGAGAGTTCTATATCTTGATCCACAGGCAGCAGGAAGAGACTTTGTGCCAGAGTGGGCATAGCTTGAGCATATAAGACCTTAAAGCTTGCCTCTACAGTGACTTCCTCCAACAAGACCACACCTACTAATAGCGCCACTCTCTATGGCCAAGATTCAGACATTCAAATCTATGGGATCATTCCTATCCAAGCCACCACATTCAGCTCCCTGCTCCCACAGGCTTGCAGCCATACCATAATGCTGCGTTCAGTTCAACCTCAATTCTACCCATAGCCTATAACAGTCTCAACCCTGCTTAAAAGTGCAAAGCTCAAAGTGTCTTCTGAGATTCATGCAATCTTTTAACTGTAATATACTATAAAACCAAAGAAAACAACCCAGATCACATACTTCCAACATGCAATGACACAGGATGTACATTGCTATTCCAAAATGGAGGAAAAGCTGGATAATGAGGAAATGCTAAACCAAAAAA
>NW_022196903.1:75792457-75793784 GCF_008632895.1 Mastomys coucha
AAGATGGAAAATAGTCGGAAGAACTCCAAACTTCAAACTCTGTATCTCATGGCTCCTGCTATTTTCAGCTTTGTTGACTTCAATACAATTATTCCTCTTGAGCTAGTTCTACTTCCTGCTAGGACTTTTCTTGGCAGGTATTACATGATCAAGAATCTCTATCCTCTTGCGGTCTTCAAGGTAGTATAGGCTTCACTTTCCCAGCTACACACAATGGCCTTTCTGGGTCTGGCCTCAGCAGCTTTCCTTAGTACTGAAGGGAAATTCAGTAGCATGTTTCTTCTATTCTCATCTCTAAAGCCAGAACCACATGGCCAAAGCTGCCAGGTTCTGCTGCTTGCTGGGTTTGGAATATGTCACCCTTGTTCTGCTGGCCCATATCTACCTCATAGCTGGGTAGCCTTAGCTGGGTCAGGGGAATGCAGGCAGGATTTTGTTTGGCAGTGTGTGCTCAGTAAAGTGCACACACTCTGGGGGATAGCTTCAGAGAACTGTATCAGTTTAATGGAGGCCAGGGAGAAGGGGTATTTATGCCCCAGGAGGAATAACCAAAATCCAAAAAACAAGGGCCTTGGGGCAAGATTTGTGTGGCTTTGTGCAACTGGCCAGGACGGGGGTATTAAAAGATACTTCATCTGCATACTTAGGGGCTAAGGGGTCTAAAAACCTCATAAGGTCAGACAAGAAGTGAGGCCTGATAACTGTCAGAGTAGTAAATTCTTGCTAGGGTTGATAGTGCCACTCTCAATGGCCATGCATTCAAAGGCATGAGTCTATGGGGGCCGTTCCTATTCAAACCACCACACCAAGCACTCCAAGTCCTGTGGGGTTTTGATGCTGGCTCCCCTGGCCCATTGGCATCTGACTCCCAGTGACTCCTTCTTTTCCACTAATCAAAATTGCCACCTGTCCCCAGGAAACCCATAGGAAACCCAGTAGAAAGCCGATGCATCCCTTCTCTGTGATCTCAGAGCAGTCACACACTTCCTATCTTTGAGGCTGAGGAGCTTTGGCTCTATCCTCAGTGAATGGAAGGGCTTCTGGTATTACGACACTCCCATCAATCTGTTGCTGAATCCTTGGTTTTTGTTTTTTGGTTTTTGGTTTTGTTTTTCTGAGGAGCCTGGTGTTTTATAAGAAGCACAAAAATGCAGAACTTGTTTTAGGTCATTGTCTTTACATATTCTGAATTGATTAGCTAACCAATCTGCTTTTAAAAATATGCATGTTATTATTTTTAATTATGTGAGTGTGTGGATGAGTCTGTGTGTGTGTGTGTGCCTGTGTGTGTGTGTGCCTGTGTGTGTGTGTGCCTGTGTGTGTGTGT
>NW_022196903.1:75794499-75849460 GCF_008632895.1 Mastomys coucha
TGTGTGTGCCTGTGTGTGTGTGTGTGCCTCTGTGTGTGTGTGCCTGTGTGTGTGTGTGTGCCTGTGTGAGTGTGTGTGTGTGTGTGTGTGCCTGTGAGTGTGTGTATGAGTGAAGTGCCCACAGAAGCCAGAAGAGGGAGTTGGATCTGTGTGAGTGCTTGTGAGTTGCCTGATAGGGGTATTAGAACTGAGTTGGAGACCTCTGGAAGAGTCGTAGGTGATCTTAATCTCTGAACTGTCTTCCCATTGAGTCCACCAACTCCACACACTTACTTTGGAACAAGGGAGAATTTAATGGTTGGGTTGTTTTCAAATCTGAAATCTAAGACCAAAGTTCAAATGGCGAAAATCTCCTGTTAAATCCTTTTGTGTGTATCTTTTATGATTCAGGTTGAGACAGCACAAATGCTGATAGTGGAGCAGGAACACGCATGAAGTGGGAAATAGCAGATTATTTCTCGTCTGTTGTTCTACCGAAAGCAACACAGTGTTAACCAGTCACTACATCTTCACAACAGCACCAGGGATCCAATCACAGGTAGGGAATAAAGAATATGTAGGAGGTGGAGAGTGACTGGAGGAGGGAGAGGATCATTCACTACACCAGTGACCACTCCGGACATTATTCAAAATAAAACATTCTACTCATAAAAAATTTAAGGAAAGACGAATGTTGTCCTGTTCCCCTTCTATCAAGTACCTAAGGTAGACAACCTATAGAGACACGAGGAGAACTACCCTAGTGGTTGCCAGGGCTGAGGAAAATCAAGGCTTCTGGGTGCAGAGGGTGGTGGTGGTCATGTGACAGGAATCTATGCAGCTCCACATTCTACAAACTTAAAAGGGGTGCAAATGGAATGTTTATTTTCTGCCTATTTTCTTTAATTTTTAAAATTCAAAACACAAAAATACAAGTGGCCACAGAACAATGACTTCCTATGAGCCCTTGAGGCAGTAGATACCTGGAGCTTCAAGTTTCTTGTTTCACAGAACCCTGGAAACGCGCAGACATGACTTTTGAAGTGAACCTTGGATTAAAAATGGGAAAATATAATTAAGACAATGTTTTTCATCCCTACCCTATCAACAGGCTTTCTCATATTCTACATTTAGTTAATATGTTATTATTTTGGCTCATTTAGCAGGGTCTTGCTGATGGGTCCAAGCTGTGTTGGGACTTGGGGTTCTCACGCCAGAGCCTCATGAAGCCTGGAGTCGCTGGCCTATTACCTCCACACCCGGCCACTGATGTCTTTTTAAAACTGTTCTCTAGAGTGACAGCTCTGCTGGCCTGTCTGGGGCCACAGACTTTCCTGGTATGTGCCTCTTTCAGTGCTAACTTGGGAAGCAGTAAGCATGGTCCCTAGAGCTCTGCTTCTTTACTACATGATCTAGAAGGAAAGCTGGCAGGACTCTGGGTTTCCATAGCAAGACTCATCATGGCTGGTGTTGGGTTCTGTTGCCAGGAAGTCCATTGGGATTCCTTGGGTCTTTTCTAGAAGACTTTTAGCTGCTGTGGCATGCCTACATCCGTCTATTTACAGTATTGGGGTCTTGAAATCTTAGAGTCCCTTTTTCACTTATTCATGCAGTACTTCCCCCAGAAACTCCTTTCCGTCAATTACCAGATTCTATTTACCATTTTTCAAACTAATGGATCCAATCCCCAGTGATCTCTGAAGCTGATCAATTCAATTTCTTTGACTTGCTTGTGAGCTCATGATTTGAAACATGTTTAATGTGTCTCAATCCATCGCACTTACTTTTCTGTTTGATGCTCAGCTGTCTGATCTTCAGCTGCAAGGCCTTTGGAAAGTGAGCACCTGAGCCCTTTTGACAAGCTATCATTAATCGTTCATGATTTTTTTTTTCTTGCTGTCTGTCTCACAATTTGTCATGGGCAAGGAATCAGCCATATCTCTAAGGATTGTTGGCTGCTTGTTCAGGAAATGTTAGCCTAAGATTATTCACCTGGCTGCTACAAATACTTATTGCCACTGGGTTAGTGATTATCTCTGGCTGTTTTCAGTAGATAGTACTTGGAGTTTTAGATTATAAAATATATGATCAATGTAAAACAATGCCTTCGGTGCAAATCTAATTTGAATAAATCACACAGCCTTTCCTTCCTCTCCCTATCTTGATCTTTCTCTTGTGTTGAGACTGGTTTCAACAACATTGAAGATGAAATTTGAATTTCACATGATTAGTTATTCATTTTACATTGAAGTTTTTACCCACCCTATTATCTTAGTATGAGCAAATCACTTCTACAAGTATTATTGCTAGAAAGAGCTTACACATATTTTTGGGTAGTTTTCTCTTGATGTGTATTACAATAGGATTACACAGTCAAATTACTATGTTTTGAAGCTACTTGGAATAATCTCTTAATTGGTTTTGGGGTTTGTTTGTGGCTTTTTTTTTTCCTGCTGGGATCAATCCTGGGCCTAGTGTGCTAGACAAGTACCCTCCCACTGAGCTGTGCCCAGCCTTGCAAATAGTAGTTTTTAGAATGTTCTCTTTAAAAATACAAACAGACAGGTTAAGATAAGAACTTGGTTTTTTAAAGAAATGTTCAAAGTAGAAATTTTAAAAGAAAACTATCCAAACAAGTTGACATGAAAAGGAATAACCGTATTTTTCTGAAAGTAGCTAAGATGAATAACCTTGATTGTCCATGTGACTAGACTGAGAGATGCCTAAAGAGACTGGGGAACCTCAACCACTGGGTGTACCTGTGAGGGCATTTTCAGAGACCTTAGATCCAGAGAGCTCTGTCTTAACAAACTGGATGGTCCACTGATGAGTTCAGAAATTGAAGAGAGTATTAGATGAGATGGGACTATGGGAGGTGTGACCTGGCTGGAAGAAGCAGATCTTTGAAGAGGATATATCGTCCTGGCCCCTTCCCATCTCACTCACTGCTCCCTGCCCATTATGCAGTGAGAAACCTTCACTACAGGCTTCTGCCACCATGATGTTCCCCACCATGGGCCCAGAATCTACTGAGCCATGACCATGACAAAAACATCTGAAAGTGTGAGCTTAGACAGTTTCCTCCATTAAATTGTTTTGACCAAACACTTTTCATGGTGATGAGGAGTCTGACTAATACAGTAACAGAAGAGTTAATAACTAAAATTGAGAAAATATTCTGGAAATATAGGGAGAAAAACATATCCCAAAAATATTGTAGGAGAGAAAGGAATGTCATAAAATCAACTTAAGAGGCTGAATCGGTTTAAATTATAAGGAGATTAGAGGAAAAAAGAGAAAATTCATTGGAGAACTTTCTAGAACTGAAGGTCATGTTTCTAGGTTTCATATTCATCAAAATGCCAAGTACAATGAAATGGTGAATGAAGAACTCAATCAAATTATCACAATAAAAAGCTATTAATTTGGGGATGCATTTTTTTCCAAAGAGGAAACTTAGGTTCATACACACACACACACACACACACACACACACACACACACACACACACACATACATCTGGCAGGGAGAGCAGATGGTGGTTCATAAAGTGCTTGTCATGGAAACATGATGAACTGAGTTTGATCCTCAGCATCCATAGTGATGGGCGTAGTGGCATGTATCTGCAGCTCATACACTGACGAGTGAGAAAGGGACAGGGAGATCTCCAGAGCTCACTGGTCAGACAGTCAGTCCATGAGCTCCATGTTCAATGAGACTGTGTCTTAAAAAAAAATAAAAAGGAGAGAGAGGTAGAAGAAGATATGGATGTTAACCTCTGGCTTCTTCATTCATGTGCAGAGGCACCAGCATACACACATATATACAGGCAGAAATTTTCTCTCAGGTGTAATGGCACATGTCTGTGATCCCAGGCAGACAGAAGAATTGCATCAAGTTCAAGGTAATCTGGGCTACATAAGAAAGCTCGGTCTCAAAAACAAAACAACAAAATCCAAAACCAAGAATATGCTATCAGAATCATATCAAACTATTTGATAGCCTAAAGTAGAAGACTGTAGAACAATGCTTTCCAAATCCTCAGAGGAAAAGGTTACCATTATTCTGCCTCATTCAAGTTATGAATGAAGGTAAAAATAATCATTCTTAAACATGAACTGAATATCCATTATATGTGTGGGTTTTTTTCTTAGAAAGATACTAGAAAGATTTTACAAAAATGAAAGGGTAAATGAAGAATTAGTAAGCCAGAGATCTAGTTTCCTTTCTGTTGCTGTAATAGAGCACTCTGCCCAAAAACAACAGGAAGAAAATGATTTACTTTGTTTGTACTTCCAGGGCACAGGTCATCATGGAGGGAAGTCAGGGCAGGAATTCAAAGGGAAACTGAAGCAGAAACCATGGAGGAACACTGCTTGCTGGCTTGCTCAGGCTCATGCTTAGCTAGCTTTCATCGGTAGGCCAGGACTACCTGGAATAGTACCACTCATAGTGGGATGAGGCCCTCATACATAAATTAACCATTAAGATAATCCTCCAACTCTCTCTCTCTCTCTCTCTCTCTCTCTCTCTCTCTCTCTCTCTCGCACATGCACGTACACTTGCACACAAGCCAATTGATCCAAGCAATTCTTCGATGAAAGCTTTTCTTTCAAATGACTCTAAGATGTGCCACGATGTCAATTAATGCTAACTAGAACAGCTGGGAATCCAGGAAATGGCACAACAACATGGGAGAGGTGTTCTGGATAGACTAAGTCAAATTAGAGCAGTAGAATTAAGGTCTCAAGGGAGGAAATGAGAAAGCAAGCATACTTAGCTTGCACGTGTCAGATGTACTTGGATGGTAGGACTAATGGGCAGATGTCATATTTTTTAAGCAGTTTTCCTGAAGAATTTGGAAAACAATTAAGTAAATTTAAGGTAAGGTACATATTAGCTCCAGAAAAATATAAATGTATTATAAAGCAAACATTTCTAGCATACTTTAAGAGTGTATACGTGTGTGTGTGTGTGTGTCCTAGTTAGGAGTACTATTGCTGTGATGAAATATTATAATCAAAGAAATGTGGGGAGGAAAGAGTTTATTTAGCTTATTCCACATCTCAATTCATTATCAAAGGAAGTCAGGACTGGAACTCAAGCAGAGCAGGAACCTAGAAGCAGGAGCTGATACAGAGGCCATGGAGGGATGTTACTTACTGGCTTGCTCCTCATGGCTTGCTCAGCCTGCTTGCTTATAGAACCCAAGACCACCAGCTCAGAAATGACACCACCCTCAATAGGCTGGCTCCTCTTACATCCATCAATTAAGGAAAACAGGTTCCCTCCACTCAGACGACTTTAGCTCATGTCAAGCTGACATAAAACTGTGCAGCACAATTAACCCCTTGTCAACTTGACACACAAACACATCACTATTAAGTCATAATATTCCCTTCTTACTCACTTCTAAGATCTTAACTTTAAAAGTCCCACAATCCTTACAAATTCAAACACAATAAATTTCACTCACTTTAAAATAGCTAGTCTCCTTAAAAATCCAAAATCTCATTTAAAAGTTTAAAATCTCTCAGCTGTGGGCTCCTGTAAAAGTCAAAATTAAGTTAAATACTTTCTTACTTCTAGAGGGCAGAACCAGGGCATAGTCACACTCTGAACAAAGCAAAACCAACAGTGTAAATGTTGTTTAGACAGCTCAATGTCTCATTTCTGGGATCCACTCACTCTGGTACTGCTCTCTGTAACTCACACAGCTTGTCTTCTAAGCTTCAGCAGGTTCCCCTCTACACTAACTGTTGCTCTTAGAGATCATCCCATGATACTGGCATCTCCAAAATGCTGGGTCCTCTGCTGCAACAGGTATGCACTTTTATCAATAGGCTCTCCTAGGCTCTGTTCATGGTGTCAAGTCTCAACATCTCCTTATGACTCTTTCAATCCTGGGCCTTCAATTGCCAAGGAGGCTGCACCTTCACCAATGCCTGGCCTCAGACTCAGCTGCTTTCCACACTCCTTTCATGCCTTCAAAACTTGTACCACCACACTACCAAGTTCACCTGCCAGTGTGAGGTACAACTTTGGCTGCCTCTGGAACAGCTTCCGGTTGCTGGCTCTCAGGAAACACTTTGCAGAAGATTCTGTCTCAATTATACCTGTCTCTTCTAAATCTCAGCTAATTTCTTAGCTCCAGCAAACCAACATCAATTGTTCCAGTAAGACAAAATTTACTCTAGTGGCTCTGGTGTCTTGTTAACCACAGCCAATTCTGCAGCTCCAGCAGACCAGACATCACAGATCTTGCACACAAAAGTCCAGGTAGTCTTTGCTTCACTCTGAAATGCCACAAGACAGACTTCCATCTTCTGCGGGGCTCTCAGCATTCTTATCTCCCAAGCTCCTACAGAACAGCTTCAATGACCTTTCAAAACTTAGTGGTTTTTTTTAGCTCAAAGTTCTATAATCCTCCCCAAAACAACATTGTCAGGTCTGTCACAGCCATAGGCCACTATCCTGGTATCAACTTGTGTCCTAGTTAGCATTATAATTGCTGTGATGAGGCACCAAGACCAAAGAAACTTGGGGGGAAAAGGTTTATTCAGCTTATTCTTTCATATCACAGTTCATCATTAAGGGAAGTCAGGACCGGAACTCAAGCAAGGCAGGTCCATGGATGCAGGAGCTGGTGCAGAAGCTACGAAGGACCACTGCTTACTGCTTTGCTCCCCACTGCTTATTCAGCCTGATTTCTTATTGAACCTAGGAGCACCAGATGAGAGATAGCACCACCCACAATTGACTGGACCTTCCCACCATCAATCACTTATTAAGAAAATGTTCTACCTCACCACTTACTGCAGTCAGGAGAGCTGGCCCTGAGGTCATGAGAGTGGATTAGTTGGCCCAGCCCATCACCAGCTGCAACACTCAGGAGAGTGGATCATGCACCTGGCTTGAGCAGCACAGTAGAGCTGGCCCTGGTAGCAAAAGCATGGGTGAGCCAGCCCAGAGGCCATGAGAGCAGACAGCATTGGATGGCCTAGCCAGAGAAGTGCTGGAGTGCTAGTCCTGGTAGTGCAGATAAGAGAGACTCAGGACTGATCAGTTTAGCTATCACTCAGGCCCAGATCCAGGGTTTTGGGTTAGCCCAACCCAAAAGCTCCATCATCTGTGAACTGTTGGAGTATGTGAAAGGGCCAGTCATGCTGATCCAAAGCTGCAGGATCTCCATGATACAGGGCAACAGCAGGATAATGAGGACGTTAATGTCATGAGGATTCAATGTTGATGTGACAAAAGCTAGAGAGCCCAAACTTGTAAGCAAAAATGTCTGGGTAGAGGGATATACTGTGGGGATATACACACTGTGGCACACTACCCCTGAGATACTTCTATACTCCATTTTATTTTATTTATTTTTGTTTTTTTTTTTAATTTTCTTTTGTTGGTGTTGGTTATGAGGACTGAGGGTGGATATGAGGGGACAGGGAGATGAGTGGGACTGAGGTGTATAATGTTAAACTCACAGAGAATCAACAAAAAAGTTAAAAAAAGAAAAGAGAAGAAAAGAAAATGCCCTACAGGCTTCCCTGCAGCCTGATCTTATGGAGGTATTTTCTTAATTAAGGTTCCCTCCTCTTGGATGACTTTTGCTTGTGTCTAGTTGACATAAGGCTACCCAGCACAGTGTGCATGAACTAGAAGGGGCCAGTTGCCCCTGTCCTCCACACACTCATACACACATTGTGGCATGTATACATACCCCCAATAAATGAATAAATAACATTTTATTTTAAAAGTTTTAAGAAATATACTTAGATTTCAATAAGCCAAAGATCAAAGATTATGGACAAAATGTTTTCATAAAAATCAAAAATGTATGATTTATGTCTCTCTTGAGTCCTAGGGCAGTGGGTTCATATAGCTGACCTATATGAAATCTATGAAATGGCATCCTCCAACTCACAAAGATGTTCCTACCTCAGTCCTCAGCAAACCACAGTGATACATAGGATGAGAGTCATTGCATTAATGAGGAAACAACAACAAAATAACATGCTCAGATTGTCTCCTTATACAACATCAGCAACACTAATGTCATGATCTTAAATTTTAGACAATGGATACAGGTTTGTATGCACAGGATGGTTTAAAATGAGAAAGCAATATGACAGATGCAACCTTAAGCACATCTGCTCATGTTGAAGTTGACCACTGTTGTCCCAGGTTAGTGGGAGTGTGTGGAGAGCCACAGCTGCCACCCTAAATATGGCGCCTGGCCTCCAGCCAGAGCAGAGAGCACTGCAATAAACAAGTCCTTATTTGGAGCATCGCAATAAACAAGTCCTCATTTAGAAAAGTTGAGTGCCTCCAGTTTGTGACGCAAGCTGGCATGATTTCTCGTGGCCTATTATGCTTTGCCGTGTAGCCGATGCTGATTAGGACCAGGGAAAGTATTTAATCCGCAAGTTCTTGGGGCTGGGAGGAGAGATGAATGAATGATTCGGTCGTAGTACAAGGTTCCTGAATAAACTGCTTGGAGAAGAGTTCGTGGTAGCCTCCGTATTTCCACTGGTTGGTGAGGCGGCAACAGGAGTGTTGAGATTCTTGTTTCATTTTTATACATACTGTAGTTTACTTGCACATTGCTCTACACTTAGAAAGTAAGGTCTTCAACCTCTGGTATTTCAGGGATATGGGGTGCATGTAGCTAGCAAAAAAGCAGAAGTTTTGGCAGTGTGTCTTTGTTTTCTCTTTAACTCTGGTGTCTGACTTTATGTCATGTCTACCTTTTCCCTGACACTCCATCTCCAGCTTCTAGGACCTCGATTTGAGAGAGTTTAGTTTTTTGTTTGTAACTTTGTGCTTTGTTTTGCTGTTGTTTGTTTGTTTGTTTGTTTTCCCACGCACCAGCTATTCAAATCCCACTTGCCTCAACCCCTCCAGGATGTCATAGTCTGGGTATCTAGAGGCAGAAGAAAAGAAAGCAACCTTCTCTGGGCAAGAATTTGAGCTTGGGGTGATACATAAGTGTATGAATAATTACAAGATTATGGATGCTATTAAAGTGAGTCAAATGAAATCCAAACATCAGGCCCAGAACATTTAGCTAGTGGCAAGTTTATACATTTATAAATGCTGAGGTATCAGAGAGAGGTTGGGCAAGGGCTGGGAACCTAACAGTAGTGGAAAGTTTCTTGCAGTGGAATGATAAGCACCGGGGTTGCTAGGTGATATGAAATGATAAGATGCTGTGAAGGGCCTTTGATTCTCCTGGGCTTATTCGTAGGGGACAAGCTACTAAGTTGGGTTGCTGGAGATTAGAGTGAGCTGTAGAGCTGGATGAGAGTGCCTGGAGAGAAGCTCTAATGGGAACCAGAATTGGAGTGCTCACATGGAGGGGACAATGGGACAATGCTAAGACAGAGAGGGCATCTTAGGATTGCTGGAGAGAACTGTGCAGGCAAAGCCAGGAAGGGAGACAGAATCAGATCAGAAAGAGCTCCATCATGCACTAGGCTGTGTCACAGAATGGGGAGAGGGGTGGGCAGCTGATGAGATCTACTGACTCTGTTTACAGGTGGGTGCTAACTAACAGGGAAGACCATGTTTACTAGGAAGATGAAAACAGAAATCAGATTCCAAAGGGTTAACGTGGAGCCTAGGCAGCATGCACAATACCAACTTCATTCAATTTCTACTCTCAACTCCTTTTCCTGGCCAAGAAAGTTCTACATGATCCTACATATATACATAAAATAGATATTCAAACCTTTACTAAGTTATAACAAAATTCACCTTAAAACAATTTTTTGGTGTCCATCTTGTTTTACCATTTATTAAAGGTGAAAGCAAACCTGTAAACTCATAAGATGAATGATTAGTTATACATTGAAGAATTAAATCTTAACTTAATGCTTGATACTGAAGAACTCAAAATATCTTCAATATTTTTCAGAGGTCACTTTATACTCAGCAGTGCTGATTTAGCAGAGCTACATAGTACAAGATGGCAAAAGAATTTCTTGGGCTATTTCAGAAACTGTTAGAAAGTCTGTCCTCATATCAAGATTAAATTCATTTAACAATTATAAAATGTTACATATTTTGATTGATTGACTGATTGATTGATTGATGTGTAGATATGTGTACTCTCATGTACCACAGCCTGAGTGTGGAGGTGAACGGACAACTTACTGGAGTTGGTTATCTCTACAATGTTGGTCCTTGGGATAGAATCCAGGTTGTCATACTTGTAGCAAGTGTCTTCACCTGCTGAGCCATCTGACTAGCATCCCTATCCTTACCCTTATATAAAAGAAGAAAACATTTCCCTACATCCAAGTGATATGCAATTCCAGTGTCATTTCTGGGGCAGAGTGATTCAGAATATCATGGTAGATGGGCATGGCAGAGACATACATGCTCATGTGTGGCAGCTGGGAAGAAGAAAGAGGAGAGGACAGGGCCAAGAAGAAGAAGCTGTACCCTTCAAATACATGTCCTCTGGGGCCCACTTCCTCCAGCAAGGCCTGTCTCCTAATTTCTACCATCTGCCAATAAAGCTGATCATGACAAATCTGTCCAAGGAGCAAACCACTAGTGAAGTCGAAGCCCCCACGATCTAGTCTCCTCCTGAGTAAATTCACCAGCTGGAGCCAAGCTTTCCACATGGAGCTGCTTGCTATCTTAGCTGTAATAGGTCATTTGGGGCTGTCTGAATTATCTCTCCTGCTGCTGTGATAAAATGCCCTGACAAAGCAACTTAGTGAAGAAAGGTTTGGGCTCACAGTTCCAGGGTGTAGTCCATTACTGTGGGGAAGGTGCAGCAGCAGGTGCTTAGGGGAGATGACCTCATGGCAAGTACAGTTAAGACCAGAGTGACAAATCTATATGCTCAGCCAGCTTTCTCTTTTGTATAGAGCCCAGAATCCCAACCCAGGGAATGGTGCCACCCACAGTGGGTGGGTTTTCCCACCTCAATTAAGCTAATCATGATAATTACTTGTATAAATGCCCAGAGGCTTCTCCCAGGCGATTTTAGATACCATCGAATACATAACTGTGGTAGTTAAGAGTAACTACCACAACAAGAACTAAATGAGATAAAGTGTAAAGACGCTTAGAGTGGGGCCAAACACAGAAACCACTGAGACTAGTGTTCATGGTATCTTAGTGAGGGTAATTACTGCCATGATGAAAAACTATGGCCAAAAGTGACATGAGGAAGAAAGGATTTATACCACTCACAGTTCAAAATGAGAATTGGCAAAACCCTGAAGGCAGGAACTCTAGCAGGGAGAAACCTGGAGGCAGGAATTCATACAGAGGCCATGTGGGTGTTGCTTACTAGTTTGTTCCAACACGTGTTTTCATAGAGCCCAGGGCCACCAGCCCAGAGATGGCATCATCCACAATGGGCTGGACCCTCCTCCATGAATAGCTTAATAGTGTCATTTTTAAAATGCCCTATAGGCTTGCCTATAGCCAATTTTTATCTAGGCATTTTCTTCATTGAGTTTTCCTCTGTCAAGTTAACATAAAACTATCCAGCACACTTGACCCCTTGTCAACTTGACACACAAACACATCACTGTAAAGCCACAACCTTTATTTTCTTGTTTATCTCCAAGATTACACATTAATATAAACATCACAATATAAAATATTTTACAAACTTAAAAATATCCCACAGTCTTAAAAATTCAAACATTTAAAAAATTCAATATCTGTTTTTAAAAGTCTCTTTTAAAAATCAAAAGTATCTCAACTGTGAGCTCCTATGAAATAAAAAAAAATAAGTTAAATACTTTGTTATTTCTTTTTTATTTTAATTTATTTATTTTATGTATGTAAGTACACTGTAGCTGTACAGATGGTTGTGAGCTTTCATGTGGTTGTTGGTAATTGAATTTTTTAGGACCTCTGCTTGCTCTGGTTGGCCCTACTCACTCAGTCCCTGCTTGCTCTGGCCCAAAGATTTATTTATTATTATAAATAAGTACACTGTAGCTGACTTCAGACGCACCAGAAGAGGGCATCAGACCTCATTATAGGTAGTCGTGAGCCACCATGTGGTTGCTGGGATTTGAACTCAGGACCTTCGGAAGAGCAGTCAGTGCTCTTACCCGCTGAGCCATCTCACCAGCCCAATACTTTGTTATTTCAACAGGGAATATCCAGGGCATGGTCACAATCAGATCAAAGTAAAAACAAATTCTAATAGTATACATCACCCAATAACCACTCTCTGGGATTTACTCATGATCTTCTGGGCTCCTCCAAAGAGCTGGGTCACTTCTGCGGCTCTACCCTCTGCAATACATATATAATTTGCCTTCTAGGCTCAGCTGGCTCCACTCCATACCTGTTTCTGGTTTTGGTGATCATAGCATGGTGCTGCCATCTCCAAAATGCTGAGATCTTCTGCTACAACTGGACTCCACTTTCACCAATAGCCTCTCCTGGGCTCTCTTCATGGGACAAAACTTCAACTTTCTTTGTGGCCCCTTCAATCCTGAGGCTTCCACTGCCTCTCTGGCTGTACCTTCACCCCTCACTTCCTCTCCTAGACTCTCACAGTGCCATGCCTCAACTGTTCTCCATGATCCTTGCATGCCTTCAAAACCAGAGCCACTGAGACATACTTACATATGACCACGCTTGGCTGCCAGCACAAGATACAACCCTGGCCACCTCTGGAACACAGCCTGCATGTGCTGACTCTGAGAAATGCATTCATGTTTTCACTTTAGTCAAGCTGGTCTCTTCTTAATCACTGCCAACTTCTCAACTCCAGTTAAACAGCATCAATTATCCCAATAAAGCTATGGTTTGCCTTCAGTGGTTCTGGTATCTTGTTCATCACAGCTGACTCCTCAGCCCCAGCTAACCAGAACCACAGACTCTTAACTCAAACAGCCCTGATAGAGTTACTAAAGGACTCTCAAACTTCCTTTTGAAATTTCATAAAACAATCCTCATCATCTGCATTACTCTCAAAGGTCTTATATTACAAACTGCCATAGCAACTCACCAAGCTTTGAATACTCAATGGCTTTTCTAGATCAAAGTTCTAAAGTACTTCCACAATGCTCTTAAAAATAAACAAACAAACAAAATAAAAAACAAAAACAACAACAACAACAAAAAAAAACCAAATGATTAGGTCTGTCACAATACCCAACTCCTGGTACCAACTTGTGTTAGGATTACTATTGCTGTGATGAAACTCCATAGCCAAAATCAACTTTGGGAGGGAAGGGTATATTTGGCTTATACTTCTATGTTTTATCACATCACTCAAGGAAGTCAGAACAAGAACTCAAACAGGGCAGGAACCTGGAGTCAGGAGCTGTTATGAAGGCCACAAAGGTGCTGCTTAGTGCCTTACTCTCTCTGGCTTGCTCAACCTGTTTTCTCAGAGAACTTGGAAACACCAGACCACAGATGGCACCACCCACAATGGCACCTCCTCCATCAATCCCTAATTAAGAAAATGCCTTAACAGGCTTACCTGAAGCCTGATCTTATGAAGGCATTTTCTCAACTGAGGTTCCCTCATCTCAGATAATTTAAGCTTGTGTCAAGTGGACATAAAACTACTCGTCATACATGGCTACCGCCATTGTAGAGAAGTGTGGTTTCCCTGGGGCCATACAGGAACCTATTGAGGCACAAGGTGAATCCTCAGAGCCTCTCCAAACTGTTTTTTTCCTATTTCTCATTGTTTATCCAGCCATCAAGGATGACAATTGAATGTCTTTGGAGAATTAATTTTACACAAAACTGATTAACTTACTGGGCTATTTCTACTCAAGGGATCAGAAACATATTCTGGGAAAAGAACAGCAGAGAAATAGAAGAAATGTATTCCATTTCTTCTCCAGGATTCTTTTGTGGTGTCCAGACAGAAGGATTTCTTGGGCAATGTACTGAAGGACATAAAACTCAGAGGAAGAAAAAAGTCTCTAGTTTCCAGTAAATATCACACTGGCATGTATTATTCAGCTCTGGAAATCCGGCTGAGCGAGTCTTCTGACTCTGAGCCGTCCGACTCCACATTGAGTCATAAACATCCTTGACAGAAATAGGATGTGCTCAGCAGGACATCTTTTCTTCTTCATTTTATTATTGCCATGAAATCAGAGTCTGGCTTTACTTTCAGCTCTTCCTCCGTCTATTGCTGTAAAGGTTTAGTATCCCTTAATTAAACAAAAGTACTGGACACATTTACAACCAGCCCATTTCTCTCCTGGCTTTTGGGTCAGGTTTCTGTAGGAGAAATGTATAATCCAACAACATACTTTTTGCCCCCTGATCTATAAACACTAGTGGAGTATTCAAGTGGGTGATACAGTGTATTGCTTTGCAGTTGATTAAGTGATAGGGCCTGGAATAGGACGTTAAACACATTGTCGAACCAAAGAGTATGAGCCCTCTAAACTCCATCTCTGCCTTTTAGCATGATTTTATTTTCAATTCTGTATAGTGGTATGTTCATGAAAGTGCAGCACCCAAAGAAGCCAGAAGAGAAAATAGAATCCCTGGAAATGATGTTATAGATGATTGTGAGCCATTCCACACAGATGTTGGGAACAGAACTCTGGTTTTCTGCAAGAAATGCTCTTAATGCAAATGCTCTTAACTGCTGAGCCATCTTTCCAGCCCCCTTGACCTTGCCTTTCTTCCTTGTCCTAGTTGAAGAAAAGCACAAGGAGACTACTAACAGTTCTCTAAGGATGAAAGGCTAGCTGTACGCGGACAAGTGCAGCTTGGGAACTCATGGCAAGCAAGTTCAGGGTAATCATTCAACAAGCTTTACCTTTCCTCACCAGGCTCAAGGATCTAGCTATTCAGGACTACGGCATGTTGAAGTTGAGTTATAAGAACTGTCTGTATTTCAAGTCTCTCATTGCTTCATGGATTTCAAATCCTACTTCTATGAAGAGATGGGAAAAAAAGAATATAATGGAATATATGTGACATGGAAGCAAACACAGGGAAGATTTGGAGAAGGAAGGGAACCAGAAAGGATTATAAAGGGGGATGGGAGGGAATAGGATGAGGGGAGAGGAGTTACAATAAAGTACAGTGATGTATTAAAATGCCATGATAAAACCTGTGACTTTGAGTGCTAACATGAGTACTTTTACTTAAACCTCAGCTTTTCCATGTGTTGACTGTGTGATCTTGGATACATCGTCTTCTCTCTGTGGTTCTGTTTGCTTAATTGAGGTTCCTATATCTCAGATGACTTTGGCTTGTGTAAGGGGACATAAAACTATCTAGCACACATGGTTACCATCATTGTAGAGATGGGTAGTTTCCCTGAGGCCACACAAAGACCTAGTAAAGCACAAGCCTAATCCTCAGAGCCTTTCCAAACTGGTTCTCTCTCTTCGCGCTCTCTCTCTCTCTCTCTCTCTCTCTCTCTCTCTCTCTCTCTCTCTCTCTGTCTCTATCTCTCTCTGTCTCTCTGTCTCTGTCTCTGTCTCTGTCTCTCTCTCTCTCTTTCACACACACACACACACACACACACACTGTCTATTCAGCTATAAAGAAAGACAACTGAAGGCTAGAGAGAAGGCTCAGTGATTAAGAATATAGACTGCTCTTCTAGAGGTTCTGGGTTCAATTTTCAGCAACCACATGGTGGTTCATAATCATCTATAATGGGATCTGATCCCCTCTTCTGGTGTGTCTGAAGACACCAACAGTGTACTCACATACATAAACTAAATCTTAAAAAAAAATTGAACATCTCTGTAAAATTAATTGTAGACAAAAATTGATCATCTTACTGGGATATTTCCATTCAAGGGAGCAGAAATAAATCCTGAAAAAGAAAAAAGAACAGTGGTTCTGTATTCCATTTCTTCTCCAGAGTTCTTTGTGATGTCCAGATAAAAAAATTTCTTGGGCCACATATTGATGATGATGATGATGATGATGATGATGATGATAGACATTTCATGAGAAGTTTAAGATTCAACTCTGATCTACATAAACAAATAATGTCATGCTTAATATCTAGTACATGTTCACATATATATTCAGCAAATATATATTGAGCCTACTGTAAATAGATTCTGGCCTAAGTACTCAACAAAACAAGCCAAGAATGTCATGAATCTGCAATCTAGGAATAAATTACCATGAATAGAACACAGGTGTCAATGTTATGAATGGGTGACATGAAACCAAGGGAGAAGAGATAAAGAATGAGAAGGAAAACAGGGTCAAGAAAGTAGGGGATGGACAGGGCTGTGTATTGGAAATAATGGATAGGCTTTGAGAAGCCTCCTTATAGGAGAATCTGGAGTAAAAGTCCCAGGGACTTGAGGGAATGAGCCAAATAGATATGCAGAACAAGGCACTCTATGACCCATTCAAGGCTTAAAGGCAAGGATTCAGCACCATTAATGGAAGCTGGGGAGACAAAGATACAGCAATATCAAGGTCCCTTCTCTTATGGCTTGAAGCTACTCTCAAAGCTTCAATTTCAATTCTGCATGAGGTAGGCTTATATTTTTCAAAACCTACTTTCATAAGGGCTCTTAAATGCTTTAACATGCCTTCTAGCCCACCACCCACCAGAGGTAGTGGAAAGGAAAGGTTAATAAAACAAAAGAAGATGTGGACCTGTTTAGAAATAGTTCTTTGGGGCAATTACAGTCTTCGTTGTCTGGATAGCAGCAGTTCAGTTCACATGAATCAGCAGTGGAAGCTTGATCCACTCACAAACACCATGCACAAATCAGCAACAGCAGTTAATCCAGAAGAAACAATGAGGCTAAGAAGCCACAGGAATACTATCAGAAGTTCTTTGGTGTGTTTTTCTCTACAGAGTCATGACAAATGATGATCAATAAAAACGGCAAGGTGAACCAATGCCACAGCTGCATCCACTGTTTGTTGGTCATACTTATGTCCTTTCCAAATATCACATGTCCTCTCAAGCATCCACTCTAGCCAAACATCATAAGCCCCTTCTCTAGGCTGCTTCCAGAAAAGCACCACATGTCTCTTCTTAGCAAAATATCCTCCACGTGTCATGGATCAGCAAAAACACCTTTTCTTAGGACAGTTTCCAGAAAAACATGATACAACTGAGTCTCCAAAGGAACTGGAAATTTCCACTTCAGTGTGACATGCTGACCACCCTGCAAGATTTACAGCAGAGTGACCTGGTATGACTTATGTCTCAAAGGATCCATTCTGGCTTTCTGCTAATAGTAGACTGCAGATAGGAAAGTCAAGTTGGGATGTCTGCTACTGACCCAGATTAAGGAGACCCAATTCTCCATAGGGCTTGGAGGCAAGGGCTAGGCTCGCACCCTGCTGAGTCCTGTTTAGAATGTTCATTTTGTGTTGAGTTTTCTTTAAGTCTTTTTTGTAAGCATCCTATCTCTCTGCTGTTTTGCTTGTCTTCCTTTGCATGTGATGTCACCATGAATTGTCCATTCAAGCCTTCAAGTAGTAGAACGTAGTCTTCCTCTTGTGCTTGAGAGTGAACAGCTGCTATCCCAACAGCTCTTTGTCTGACAACAGCTCAGACTGCCCTCCTAGCAGTCTGGCTATTTGGGTGCTTTCTAATCACTCTGGCAGCACTTTGGCTGTAAGGCCATTGAAATGGAAGCCATAATTCCTGTTCCAGGAGGCCTTGCTCCCATTTAGGGCTGCCTCTGACAACCTGCAGCAGCCTAGGAAGGCAGCATCCAGGCAAAGCCAGCCCCGGTAGACTTTAAATGATTATTACCCAAGATGGCAGGACAACCACTCACTTCCTCACAAGATGGCAGGACAACCACTCACTTCCTCATTTCCTCAGCAAAAAGCCAGTGATTAGTGGATCTGAAAGCTATGCTGTGATTGGTGGAATTACAACCCTTTGTTTGCATAGCACATCCAAGCTGCAGCACACTCTGAGTTTTATAATTAGGCTGCTTATCTCACTGTTTAAGTCAGTAGAGAAAAATCTTCTTATGTTTTTCCCACATTAAGCCCCATAGAATGCTTCTGCTAAATAGTGTTTTATCATGAGTAGAGAGGGCTGAGCCAGTAATAGAGAAGTAGGAGCAGCTACCGTCTTGGTGGCAGCAGCCTTACCAGCAATGACTGGAGTGTGGAAAGGGAAGTTGAAAAGTTCTGAAGAACAGACGAGAGCAGAATCAGAAGGAACTAAATGCAGTCATGAAAATTAGTAGAGTTAAAGAGAAGATGAGCAAAGCAGAGGCAAGCCTGCAGAAGGCAGAAGGTGCTAGGCAAGAGACTGAAGCCATGGTCACTGGAAGGGCTCCTGGAAGCTGCTAGGATCCCAATCCCCAAGTTGTGAGAGCAGTAACTAATTGGTGCTGACTGCTGCCAATGACTACTGGCTGCAACTGAAGGTTAAAGATTATATTAGCTACTGGGTACCTGGCTGCTGGCACAAGAATACAGCAAAAGTAGCTTCTAAGTTAAGCACCTATACATCTCTGAATTCTAAGACTGGAATCAGAAGACTCTAGTTGTCAGGGATCTGAGCTATATAAGCCTTTGGTGCTGCTGGCCTAGCCAATAAGCCTTCAGCACTCAAGGACCCATGATTATTGTGACAGTTCATCTTGGTTGTCAACTTGATTGGATCTGGGTGAACTAAGATAGATCTTACCTGTGAGAACATTTCCCAGAAAATTTAATTGAAGAAGGAAGGCCCTCCCCAGAGTGGACAGCACTGTCCAGTTCAGATGCCAAGAGGTCTAAGGGAAAGTAGCATTGCTCTCCTTACCCCCTCCCCCCCACTCCCGCTTGTCACTCTCTGGGGATAAGTGCATCTACTCTGATGATGACGCTCTTCTCTGCTGACATCAGAACTCAGCTTCTCTGCCTCCCAGAGTCAACTGCAGACCAGTGGCTCTTCAGGAACCCTCCATCATCACCAGATGGGAACTACTGAGACATCCAGCTTTATGAACACCAAGCAGATACCAAGTGAGGTTCACAGATACACCAAGCAGGTTCTCAGTCTGGCCAGAATGCTGATGGCCACTACTTGTCCCCCCAGCCTAAATTTAATGCAAGATATGTTCTTTGTCATAGATGTCTGTTATCAGTTCTGTTTCTCCAGAGAACCTTGACTGGTATAACCACCAAGCACTGCAGGGACTATTCCTCTCCTCTGGTGATATCTGTCTCAATTGAGCAAAACCATCCAGGCCAGCTCACTGATAACATTGCCACTTCTGTAGTACACTGAAAGATGGTCAGCAGAAGTAAGGCTAAGGATGGAGTAAAGAACAAAGGAGGCTAGCTCTGAGGATGGTGAGAGACGGTTGATTTGGGATCCTCCTCAAAGGCAAAGCTAGCTACATTCCCTGTAAAACTTAGACAGGGGTATGTGAGAGAGGATAGAGGGTCAAAGAGCCCAGCCTGAGCAGCTAACAAGAGGGAATTACTGTCTACTAAGATAGGGAAGCCTGAAGAGCAGAAAGAACAACAGCTCAGCCTAGCTCAGCCTAGCCACAGAGGTAACCTTGGCTACTTAAGCTGTTGTTGCACGCTGCCTTATGTTGTCACAAAGTCACATTCTTGTCTTATTTCTGTGCAGACACCCAGCCAGCTAGTTCAGATTAGGAGCCATAAGTTAGTCCTTTAAATTGGCCACAGTGTCACTGCATTTTAGCTAATACAACTGCACTGCAGACTCATGGCACGTATCATCCACACTTCTGGAGCTTGGAAGCCTAAACAGCCAAAGCAACAATTATGCACCCTTCAATCTAAAATAAAATATAAATATGGGGGGAGGTGGGGAGAGATGGTTCAGCTGTTGAGAGCACTTGCTGCCCTTGCAAAGGACCCTGGCTTAGGTCCCAGTACCTATGTCAAGCCCCTCACAATTGCCTGTAACTCTAACTCTAGGGAATATATAGTAGCCTCTTCGAGCCTTTACACACACACACACACACACACACACACACACACACACACACTTTTAAAAGATAAAAATAAAAGTAAAAAGAAGAAAAGGGGGCTGGGGAAGAGCTCAGTGACCAAGAACACATGTTGTCTTGCAGAAGACCTTGGTTCAGTTCTCCATACCTACACTAGGTGGCTTGCAGCTGCTTTTATCTCCAGTCCCAGCAATATGATGGTCTCTTCTAGGCCCCCACAGGAACTGCACTTATCTGAATGTGGTGCACATACAGATAAGCAGGCACATACATATACACAAAAGTAAAAATAAATTGTAAAAATTTTAAAGAAGTGAAAAATTGGGAGATGGTGTCATTCTTTGTGGGTCGACAAATACCAACTCTATGATTTAAATAGAAACTAGAAACACAGATAGACCTAAAATATGCTGCTGATAGTGCCTTGAAATGATACTTTGGGCCTGTGTGGAGAATTGCTGTGAAGAACAGGCCTTTCGTGTTGAGTTTTCTGGATCCAAACACAGAAAGATCCAGTTTAGTACACGGCAATCTCTCTCCAGAGGACTTATCTCTTCTCTGACTCTACTTTTTGTCCCAAATGTAGTCAAATCCTGCTGATTCTAAGATAAATATTGAGTACTTTCTCTATCACGAGTGAGCAGATGTTTTTCTCAGGTTTATCTGGTCAGCAGGCTCTTCTGGGACTACTTCATTTGCCACAGACAACATAAAATCAAGTCATCACAGTCTAATGAGACTGAGTTTATGAAAGCTGGATCTAGCTGGTAGACCATAGTTTGCTGGGCCCTGGCATGTATCTTAAAGCTGTTCACCTCTCCATTGCCAATCAAATGTTATTATCAAGATGACAGTAACTTCACATGACTGTGGTCAACTCTCAGTCCTCTGCATGCTGCCCGACAGCCATGTTTGCTAGCTGCTCTTGTCTCCTTGAGAATATTTCTTCCTGGGCCTCCATCATGTTCAATTCAATGTCTTCCTACCACACTGGCTCTTCCCTCTAAAAGGAAAGCCTTTAAACTAGATTCCTCACAGTCTCCATGATTCTTCATACAGGAAAGCCCTGCGGCTCAAGTCGGTTTCTCCTTTATATTTGCATTCATTCTCATGTGCTTACTGAGTCTTGTAACTTTTAGAATAATTTATAAGCTGAACATTCTCAAATATAGATTTCTAACCTCAAACCTCGCCCTGAAATCATACTTCTGAGGGCTTATTAAATGCCTCTAGCTGTAATATAATGCCTTAAACTTATACTATCCAGAATTGAACTTCTGTTCTTAACCCACAGACTTTTTGGTTAATGGCTGTCCTGTCTTTTAAGCTTCTTAATACTTCCTTGGGCCCTCATTTTCCTGATCACCCTATATTTAAGCCAACAAAGTCTATAAAACTCATTTCAATGCTATATTGACCAGATGTGTTCTCATTAACCCTACTGCTACATTTTGGACTTGGAGCACTGGTCTAGCCTCATACTTCATGTCTCTGTTTCCCTTTTCCTTCTTAAAGTCAGTTTTCAGCACATCAACTAGAAATCATTTCAAAATACAAGCAATGTCATACCATTCATTTGTCCATGTCTTAACTTTACTCACAGTAGCTGCCACAGCCTGTACCATCTCATGTTCTTTCCTTTAAGATATAGCACTATCCAAGGTCTGTGTTTGTTCATTGCCTCATCATTGAGTCCAAATTACTAGCAATGCCAAGTAAAGGGAGGAAAGGTTTATTTTATGGTTTGAGGAGATATAGACATCACAGTGGAGAAGGCAAAACTATAAAGGCATCTCTCCATCACAACAGCAGGAACATGAGGCTTCTTGCTCACATCATGGTGGGCAAGGAAACAGAGCAAAGGGGATTCCCTATTAAACTGGCTTTTTCATTTCTCCCTTTTATAAATCTGAGGTTCCAGCCTCTGTGATAGTTCCACCCACATACAGGATGGATCTCTGTTCTCTAGTTAATTGTCCCTGGAACATAGTCATAGACAACCCCAAAGGTGTGATTCACTGATGCCCTTAATCCAATAAAGTTTGCAATAAAGATTAGCCATCAAAATGTTCGTTATTGTGTTGGCTCCTCCTGATTTTCTTGCCTTCATTTGTTTCACTGAACCTCAGATTCACCGAGTCCCTCCCAATGCAGCCTCTTCACACAGGCTGTGTGGTTCCTCCTACCTAAAACTTTCTTTCCGTAGATGAACACTAGGCTTGCTCTCCTCCGGGCTCATTCTCATTGAGATCTACTCTCAACACCCTTTTGTAAATGATAGTGCTCCCCAATAACACCACAGTGCTCCTCAGCAACACCCATCCTCTTGTGCCACCTTCTTCCTGTGACATAAATTTGCTTCTAATACATTTCCCTGGCATGTCAGGTACCAGGGCAGCACTTTAAACAGCACTGTATCCCCAGCGCTCACACAGTGCCCGCATAGAGAAATCCATGGGCACATACTTGAAAAAGTTGATATGAAAATGGATTAGTTTATGTACAGAATAAATTATGTGAATGATAATATTTCTTTTGCTACCAAGAATAGCAAAATAGAGCATGTGGGGGAATACATGTATATTTAGGGGCTTTTATTGAAGTATTCAGCTCTGGGTTTGAAGATCTTTTGAGTCCAAGTCTCATCAAATGACCACCTCAGACCTGAGAAAGTTACCCGAGGCTGTTGTACCTCAGTCTCTGTTTTATACTCTGGTTTAAAAAACCATTGTAAATTACAAGATAGGGTTGTTACAAGAATGAGATGCTTAGAACTGGCTTGCCATATTGGAAGAAGCCAGTGATGGCTTGCTGGTGTTATGAGGAAGTTTGTGCAGGACTGAGAAATTTCCCTGGAAATACAGCTTTCTGTGGTAAATCCAGACATCCCAGGTGCACCATCTTATTTCTCAACACTGACATTCCTCTTTGTCTCTTTCTTGTTTTTATTTATTTTCTCTTGCTAAATGGGGTTTTTGAAAGGCAACTTATATTCTTTTTGAAACAAAGTACAATGTGAATAAATAATATATACAGTCACATATTCTGCTGTGCACATTATATACCCTTAATAGATGTGAATAAGCCAAATGCTTTATGAAGAAAGAATAAATGAGCAGATTAATGGCTAAACATTTCTCCTCTAGTGGAGCTTAAATTCATGTCCCAAGATTCTTTATGCAAGACAGAGGCAGAAAGAAAAGACGAAGCAGCGCTGACAAGACCTGAGCAAGCCCATCATGAATGCGTTCATCACCATCCAGGCACTATAAGATTATGCAAATGAAAAACTAACACTGTTAAGTGGCACACAAATGGTGGTTGATGTTATTATAACAATCTGGTCTTATGATGCCCCAATGTTCCTGGAATAACAGAGATGTGCTAATGAAATGAGGCCACATATTTTTAGAAATACAATATGAACTGTGTGTCCACAATTCTTTTCAAGTCCCCCATGTAATTAGCTTTTCCCGTGATTGCTTCATTGGTATTTCCCTGCTCTATGGCCCTTGTGAATATGTGAAATATGAGACAGGTCTCACCATCATTCTTAACAAAAGGCTTTCAAGACTCTCCAGGTTGCAATGTCAACAGCCGAGCAGAATCTGCTCTGTGAGAAAAAAACCCAGTAACTGTTGAAAACTATATATATATATAGTCTCTGGATGCTGTCTTAAGGTAGAGGAATGGTTATTCAAGAAAATCTACTATCTTAGTGAAGAAGGTAAAAGTCTGAGGTATTCCTCTGCTCTTCAGCTCAGCGTGACAGAAGCTCAACTCCAGTTGGGTGTAGACAAGAGTATAGGGCAGCCTTCCCCATCTCTCAGTACAGGGTTTTGCTGTCATCTCAGGAGTAAGAAGGAGGTCACCAACATTTCTCATCCCTGACGCTCCACTGCAGCCTGTCCACTGCAGTCTCGAGATCAGGCAGGAACGTATCATTGCAGGCAAGATCATCTGAGAGACACGAGGGTCCTTTCTTCCACACTGTTCAATCAGGAACCTGTAGCCTCCCACTGGCCACATGTACGAATGGGTTTTCTGGAATGGGGTCAAGGTCCTGAAACATAATTTTGGGGTACCGAACCGTAGGAAGGGTTTGTAAAAATTAGACAAACACATAGCTGTGTATCAGTCTGCCATCTTTCATTCAAATCTCTTTGTTACATGCAAACAGGTACAATAGGTAAGGCAAAACCCCTCCCCCAAGTTCGTCAGCAACTTGGCCCAATCAGCAACTTCTTTTTCAGTCTCTGGAGGCGGGACTTCCGGCGTAACTGGAACCTGGAGAGAGTCGTGGCAATGAGCAGGAGGTGGGCAGAGAGGTGTGGTTATCTGGGGCAAGGCGGGGTCTGAAGAATCAGCCCTCAGCTGAAGGAGGGTCACAGGAACCTGCTGAATAAAATATGGCCACTCTAATAGATAAGATGCTTCAGCCCAGGATAAATCAAAGTATTCTTCTCTGTAGTTTGTCCTTTGAAACAAGACCTGGCAGTTTACTTCATACTATGGAGGAAGGTGGGAGCAAGCTCAGTCCCTCCCCTTTGTAACTGCAAGATAAGTTTATGGTTCTATCTAGTCTTACCTCTGTGTGGCTCCATGACCCCTGGTATGTTGATAGGCAAGGCTAAGTATGTGGTGTGGGGCTTTTTACTATCTCCCAAAGACCCAAAACTCAGAATCCTTCATTTTGGATGGAAATTAAAGGCTTTTCCTTCAGCTGTACACAGAGTACATGTTGTACACAGTGGCTGTCTCTCTAATGAAGATCCTCTCTGGATTTAAAGGAATGGTTTTTTATTGTTTTAGACCACATAATACTAGCTTTGGTATGAAGCTGTAACTCATAATGTTCTTCTAATTGAAGGCCTGACCATGACCTCCATAATAGTGCGTCTCTGCCCTAAGAAAGCTCTCTAAAGGTTCGTTCCCAGCCAGCTCCTATCCTGAACCTGCCTCTTATTATTTTTAACACAAAGGTCACCACCCATAGATGGAAGTTCTGGCCTGCTGGGAACAAGTGTCCCCATGGCACTCTACTCATGGGATGAGGGCTTGATGCCAGCTGACACCGTATATGAAGTCTCAAGGCTGATACTTTACAGAGAAACTGAATCCCCATGTAGGGAAAAAATGGGACAATGAATTTTTCCAGGGGTAGAGGCTGCCTTAAGAACACAGAACTTAAGCCGGGCAGTGGTGGCTCATACCTTTAATGCCAGCACTTGGGAGGCAGAGGTAGGAGGATTTCTGAGTTCGAGGCCAGTCTGGTCTACAGAGTGAGTTCCAGGACAGCCAGGGCTACACAGAGAACCCCTGTCTCAAAAAACAAAACAAAAACAAACGAACAAACAAACAAAAAACCACAGGACTTTAAAGCTTCATTCAAAGAAACTGAATTTCTATCAGTTCTACCAAAACAACACAGGCAGCAAAGGCAACCACAGAATGGCTATGAGTTTTACAGAGGGAGACAAGAAGAGATGAGTAGAAAAGCTTACCTGGAGCCGAAAAAAGGCCCGCAGAGCATCTGCAAAAACAGTGAGAGTGCAGAAGCTGGACTAGATGTAAATAGAAAACGACTCATTCCCCCATGACACTGCTGGAAATAGTGAGCAATCAGCTGACATTGGGGAAAACAACAGGGGATTTGATAGTAATTGGGAAATTTAACACAGGGGTCAGGGAAAGAAATGGTCTCGGGGAACCAAGTTGGAACAGGTGTCAGTGCAAGGTGACTGTGCATGTCCAGGACTAAGCCCTCAGAGAAGTAATGGCCAAGGATGCACATAGGAGAGTGAGATAGTTTAGAATAGCTATGCCAAGTCAATTAACAAATAAACAAGCTCCCGTGTGAGGAAAGGGGAGAGGGAAGGATCAGTGTTACATAGAACTGTAACTATCTATATTCTTTAAAAATTTCAACCAAAATGTATAAAATCATGAAAAAATAAAGAAGCAGGCTTTTTCACACAGTAAAAAAAAAAATACAGTATGAAAAGACTTTGAAAAGCCTGCATATTGTATTTAGCAGGCAAGGACTTCAAAGCAGGCATTGAGAGAGGTATGTTCAAAGAAAGTAACCGAACCCAAATTTAAAGGGGAAGACATGTTGTCAAGTTAAGGGTAATAAGAAGAGATAGAAATTATAAGATAAAAATGTTTTAATCAGAGAACACAGTAGTCGTTCTGAGTTGGCTGAAAGGGGAATCAGGAACATTAAAGGCATCACTACAGATCACATCATTGAAAGAACAGGAGAAAAGAATGGGGAAATGGAGATTCTGGATGTACCCTAATCACAACAGAGTATAATTAATATGAGAAAGATGGATAGAATTTGTATACTCTATATAGAAATTAAACGATTTACTTTTCAGTAACCAGTGGCTAAAAACAATCATCAAGAAATTAGAAAATGTTGAATTAAATAAAAATGAAGAAAATATAGTCAAATATATCATATAGCTAAATTGGTGGTTACAAGGGAAATTTGTGCACATTAGTGCCTGCATGTGGAAAAAGATGGCTTTGTGTCAGGAACTTAATCTGCTATATTAAGACAATCAAGGATCACCAAACTTGAAAAACATATGGGTAATTAGCATTCTAAATAGTGAGTGGCTGGTCACTTTTATGCAGTTGCCAGAAATGAGAACCAGGACGTCCACTGTCTTCACATCTATTACTCCTGTAGCAGAAATTTATGGTCAGAAAACTTAGCCAGAAAAAGAACTGAAAGTCATTCATATGGCAAGGAAAGAGGATTACCTTTATTTTTATGGATAACAACTTTTATACATAGAAAAATCACAAGAAATGAGAACCAAAATCATGAAAACCAGTCCACCTAGTTCTCAAGACACAAGGAATTAATTGTCTGCCAATACACCAGTAGGAAACTGTCTATGAATGTAAGTGGAATTCCACCACCATAGTATACCTAAAGAGTAAAACCCTTAGTGAAATCTTACTAGAAGAGTATTGGTGAGCATAGAGACTCTCATGCCTCCCCAAGATTCAGAAAACAATCCACAGATGTGGACCCATCCCTATACATGTCCTGTCTACCACCCCATCTAAGGCTCAGGAAACACTGTAGAAGAGGGAGCAGAGAGTATGTAAGAAAAGGAAGACAGGGTGAAGGGCTATGAAACACCATTTCCTATAATTTCAAATCCCTTGTAATCATTAAATCTTATCAACTGTAGTCTGTACTGGGACCACACAAGACCAACTCTAGCCACACAAATCAAGGAAGGGAAAGGGACTCTCGAGCACTTCCCTTTACCTCTGGACTATTGGGATCTACAAATTCTGGGAGAGTGGGGATCACCATATTCAGTTGTGTACTCTCTACTAAGCTCCAACAGGATAGTCTATACTCATGGTCAGACAGACAGCCCTGGTTGATCTCACTAGGTCAGAAAGCAAACAAACATGAGTGTATGAGAGAGACTTGTGCAAGATCAAGGAAGGTGGACAGGAGTGTTGGGAAGGTGGAGGATAAGGGTGATCAGAATGTAAGAGGTTTATGTGTAAAATTGTGGATAATAACAATAATAAAACCTCAAGCTAAAAAAACAAAGAACGGGGCTAGGAAGCTGGCTCAGTCTTCAAACTGTTTGATGGGTGAAGACCTGAGCTCAGATTTTCTGCACCCAAGTAAAAATTATGCCTGGAGTCTACATGCCTATAATTCTAGTGTTGGGGCAGTGGAGGTAGGAGGAATCTCTGAGCTTGCTGACCAGCCAGTTTAGATGAATCAGCAAGTTTCAGATTTAGTGAGAGACCCTGTCGCAAAGAATTACCAGGTCGAGATTGACAAAGAAAGATACTTGATGTAGACCTCTGACTTCTACATGCACACACAGATGCATGTACACACATGAACATGTGTACACACATGAATATGTATACTCACAGTTGAAGTACAAAACATATATGCAAGTTACCGAAGATTCATGAAAGAAATTAAGAATTACTTTCTAGATGCTAAGATATTCTAGGGCTGTATATCAGAAGACTTCATTTTGACAGAATGGGAATAGTTCACAAACTCATGGACTGGTGCAGTGCAGGTCCCACCCAAATCCCAAATCCCAACTTCCTTTTCCTTACTTCTTCCTTCCTTCCTTCTTTTCTTTTATTTATTTACTTTTTATTGGTTGGTGAAGGTGAAGTCAACAAACTGTTCCTAACAATCACGTGAAATCATGAGGGACTCAAGCAAGCCAGATCACTTTTAACAAACAGGAAGAACTATGATCTCCAGTTTAAAACCTCGGTGTAGAGTCACAATAGTGAAGGCACTGGGCCAGCAGAGCAGGAACAGACACATAGATCAACATGATAAGACAAGAGAGTCTGGGCTAGAGAGACAGCTCAGTGGCTGAAGCACTTTCTGGACAAGGTCAAAGATCAAAGGTCAGATCCCTGGAACCCACGTAAATGCCAGGTGGACAGGGTAGCAGCTGCACTTGCCACCTAGGATGGCAGAAATGGGCCATCTTGAGAGAAAACTGTCTGGGAAAAGTTACTGGCCACCTCTGGGTTCCACTGAAGGGCCCTAAAGTGAAAGAGGCAGACAAGGGACCAAGGATGATTCTCAGTGTCAACTTCAGGCTTCCACATGCAATTGTACACAGGTGCAAACAGACATGCAAATGTATATACACAAATGTAGATCATACAAGCACATAAGTGGGAAAAGAAACCTGAGAATCTAGAAATAACCATTGACTATACATAGCAATTGCTATGACAGCCAATAACGTTGTAATCATTTCAGTGGAGCAAGCATTGTCTCCTCAACCCATGGTGTTGGCTGTTGGACAACTGGCTGTCTCCATATGAAGAAATAAAGCTGGACCCAAAGAAGACCCCTGATAAAGTGTCTAGAAGAAATTGGCTCAGATTGATCATGAGTTTGGATTTGTTCTTCTTTTTTTTTTTCTGTAGCACTTAACAAACTAAAAATGATCGACCCTTACCAAAATTAAAAACCTGTATTTTCTCTTAAGCTCTCTCTAGGATGCTCTGAAGAAAGTGGAAAGATGGTCCCACAAAATGGAAGAAAATATTTAAAAGTAAAATAGTTATGATGAATCTATTCAGAATATGTAAATAAAATCAATCACAGAATAAAGAAAGAGCCTTCACAGCTCATGGCAAAATGACAAGACACCATGTCAAGGGGACAAAAAGCTCCTACACATTTTTTTTCAAAGATTATACACACATAGTCAATAAGCCCATTAGGAGACACTGAGCATTATTACTTACTAAGAAAAGGAAAATTATACAGAGATTGCACTTCATACCCAGCATGTGGACTGTAATTTTTAAAAGACAGAGAGACTAGCATACTCTCATGAGAAGGGGGTGGAGCAAAGGTGGAGCCCAGGGGTAAGACTGTCACTACTGAAAAACCGACCCTGAGTTTTGTCCCAGTGTCTGATGTAAACATCGAAAGGACACATGTCTCCGCTCCTACGCACCAATGAAAGAAGGTTCCAGTAATGAGGTGTCCACACGAAGCCATGCACAGTACTGCTTACCTGGTGGTAAGTGTTAGTGGTAGAAATAACAGAAAGCAGCCTGGGGATGAGTTGGTAGACTGTCTTCCTAGAATTCACAAAGCCCTAGAAGAGATCTCCAGTACTGCTTGAGGGAGGGGTGGTGGTGCATACCTGCAAGTCCCAGTACCTGGGAGGTGGCAGCTGGAATATTAGGGGTTCAAGGACATCCTCTCCAACTTGGCCAGTATGTTACTAAATGTGTGAGTATTGATCTTCCCGGAGAGAAGTAAAGAATTCAGTATTGGAATTTACTATTAGATTTATTAGCTCAGCAACATATTGAGCGATAAACACACACACACACAATGAGTATGTGTGCACATGCTAAAAGAGAGATGTTTAAGCAGGCAAGTGTTTCAGGACCTTTTTGATCACTTACGTCATTAAAGCACCAGCAAAGACATGCATTATTCCTTTAATACTCCAACTACCCCCAGGGAAAGCTCCATTAATGCTATTTCACAGCCACACATTTTATAGCTGGGAAAACCAAGGTGGTAATAAACCGCCTGAGTTGTATAGTACGTATCTGGTGGGGTTCAAATGGGACAGCCCATGTGCTCCTTCCTCTACCATCTGTGTCCTCTCTGTATGTCTTCTTCCATATGAACTGCTGTTAAGAAAGCAGAACCTGGTGAGCCCTACCTTTGAGAGACAGATGTGGCCTTCAAAAGAGAAGGCTCATGCCAGTCTTGGCACTGAACTCAGGTTGGGTGTGCTTATTTATCAGCTGTGAAATTGATTTCTAACAGCGGTAAGCACAAGCACACGCTCCTCGTTAGAGCCAGATTTTCTCCGTCTTAACTTTTTATGACTTCAAGAAACCCGAGCTCAAGCAGCCCTTGCCTCCCAGTGCCTGCTCCTACACTCTGGAAGTAGAGACGTGCGTGATTCTGCTGAATGTCTCATGTGTCAACTTGGCTACATAATGGACTTTCTCAGATACCCAGTTCAGCATTGTTTCTGATTTTATTTGAGAGGATGTCTAAATCGAGGAACAGAATAGAAGAGATATTCATTCCCAATGCAGAGAGGCCTCAGACAGTCCACTGAGCTCCAGGTTGGGCAAATAAAGTGGAGTTTAACTTTGTCCTCCATAGAGACCTTATAGTGTGTGTGTGTGTGTGTGTGTGTGTACATGTGTCTGCAGAAGCACAAGTGCTCGTGTGTGTGCACATTGTATGCATATTATATATTTGCTTTTCCTAGGATATATACACATGTACATGCATGCATTAGAGTTATCTTGGGGAACAGAGATGACTGGATAAGCATATTAAAGATGGCTTTACTACTAGACTGGCTCTCATGAGAGAATCAGAGCAGCCCAGCAATAGCTGCCTCACTGGAGAGAAGCCAGAAACTCAGTAAGTGTCCATTCCAGAAAGCTGGGTTTTCCATGGTCTTCCTCCAGTGCTGAATGTCTTTGGGAGTCCTGGAAAGGCACTGGTCATCTGTCCACATTTGAATCAGGAGCTGCTAGTTCTAAGATTGGTAAATCAGCAGTGGCAGCAATAGTGGAGAACTCACAAGCCAGCAAGAAAGCAAAACTCTCTTCTAACAGATCCTGTTCTCTGAGTGCTATCAAAAGGTGCTGCCCACATTTAGCATTAATGTAGGGCTTTTCCACATCAATCAATGCCATCAAGATATCACTGTCCTCTGCATCCCAGGACATACCCATAGGCCAACGTAATATAGACTATCCTTCCCTGTGCTCTCTTCTCAGGTGATTGATTCCAGGTTGAATTAAGGTGACAATTAAAATTAACTGTCACAATAAACAATCAGGATGTTTTACAGAGGTAAATGTATGAATTTATTACACGTACATGTACACACACACACATGCACTATTTGTTTTAGGTCCCAGCTTCATTGATTTAACTACCCACTGTTCCAGCATCCCTAAAACCAAGACCAGAACATACTGGAAATCTCAGAGCTATTAAGAACCTCATGTCACTTCTCAAAACTAGAACACTAAAGGAAAGGAGTGGGCTGAAGATGACACATTTGGGCTTTGATTTTCAATTCCAAATGGAGCAGTGTCCCTAGATAGTGATTCTCCGTGTATCCTTACATTTTAAAATAACGGGCATTGCAAACATTTGCATACTTTCCTCAGAAGTCAGCTAAGAAAACTTAGGTGACAAGATGCTAACTGAATAAACAAAATTTTTCTGATAGTGTGCATTTTCAGAGGGCTGTACAGTTTAGAATAGCATATAATGAATTTGCAATTCATATCAGTTTGTTAGGATAGCATTGGTTGTACATAGACTAGAGGAGGGAATAACAACAAGTAGGCTGGGGGTGTGGTTTGGCTGGCAGAGTGCTTGCCTGCCACACATGGAGCCCTGGGTTTGGTCCCAGCTCTGCACACCAGAGGCATGGAGGCATATACCTGCAATGCCCACACTGGGGAGGTGAAGGCAGAAGGATCAGAATTTCAAGGTCATTCCTCAAATATATACTAGTTTCAAGGCTATCCTGAGCCACCTGAGACCTTTCCCTCAACACAAACTAACAGAGGTTCCGTACAGATATATCACAGGAAGACCCTACTTTTCATCTGTTTACTTCACAGACTTACTAACTTCTCAATTCCTGTACTGATGCCTTCATTCCAGAGGCCACTGGATCCTCCAGGGAGCCAGGCTGCTAAAGTTTTGCAGAGAGTTCTAGGGGTCTGCTCATAAAGCACACACACACACACACACACACACACACACACAGAGAGAGAGAGAGAGAGAGAGAGAGAGCAAGCTAACATTTCAGTATTCTATATTTTAAATGGTTGAGATAATAAATTTTAGGTAATACTTCGAATATTTAGCAAGAATCTAACACAAACTAAGACTGCCTGGAGATCAATAAATATGACTTTTAGAAAATTCAGTCAATTTTTTAAAAAGGAAATGGATCCATTTTATACAACCTTGTTACTTGCAAGTATGGTATGAATTTTCCATTTGTCCTAGTTAAATAAACTTAAAAAAATAAAGTTTGGCCTCTGCCCCTCCTCTTGATGAGACATCTACTCCTGGTAGTACAGAGCACACTGACTAAGGCAGCTAAAATAGACTCAGGAGCTGCACATCAGGAAGGCAAGGATAACCTACAAGCAATGGAGTCCAAAGAAGAAGCAGTTAAATATAGGGGCATAGAGGGTGGTCACCTGAAAAAGGAAGAAAAGCAGTAAGATGCATACCAGAAGGAGACACACGACCAACTTGTGCTTAGAGGCTGCCAAAAACTAGGAGAAGGTGGCGGGCACTCCTGTAGTGGGAGCTGACTCACAGCATCAGAGAGCACCAGCCAAGGATGGGTGAGGGGTAGAGCATGGGAAGATCAGGGGAGGATCCGAGGCAGCTGGCAGAGAGGTGGGGGGAAAGGCAGTGGGTAGTTAACCCTGAGCAGCTTACCATGGCCTTCAGGATGGTTCTGCCTTACACCCAAGTCTGAGGGTTTCCCCTAAGGATCATATGGAGCCCTGCCTCTGAAACCTACACTGTTGGGGACTTTTTGGTTTTATTTATTTTTTTTGTGGGTCTCTCTCCACTCACCACCCACCCCCATTACCAGCTTCTAATTGAATAGTGTGGTTTTTACCCAGTTTGTCATTCTTCTCTTAGCAGACTTTATTTGTTGCAAGGAAAGATGCACATTACACATAGCGAAACTAATAAAGTAGCTTAGAAGGTAAATAATAAATAAAGTCTGATGCCCATGAATATGTTATTGTAGGGTAATGACTAAATATTTCATGACTATTGCTTTTTAGTTTTCTTATTGTTGTAGTAGTCGTTGTTTTGATTGTTGTTGTTAGGGTCTGTCTATTTGTTAAGAGTCGGGGTCTCATTGTGTAGCCTGGAACTTGCAGTATAAATCAGGCTGGTCTCGAACTTAGACACATCCATATGCTTCTGTCTTTAGCATACTGGGATTCAAAGTGTACACTACCATACCTGGTAGGACTGTTTTGTTTTAAATCCATTACAAAGAAGTATTTCTCTACTAACTATGGACAACAGGATTCCTCTAAACTTGGGTAACAAATCAACAAAACCCCAAGAAGTGGGTGCCTTGGGTGTCTTAGTTACCTTTTTATTGTTGTGAAGAGACATCATGTGCAAGACAGCTCTTACAAGAGCAAACATTTTATTGGGGCTGTCTTACAGTTTCAGAGGTTCAGTCCATTATATTACCATGGTGGAAAGCATGATAGCATGCAGGCAGACCTGGTGCTTGAGAAGGGGCTGAGGGTTCCGGTTTATTTCTAAAAGGCAGTCTGGAGGAAATTGTCATCTGCAGGCAGCCAGGGGGAGGATTTCCACAAAGGGCGGAGCTTGAGCCCACCCTCCACAGTGACACATTTCCTCTAACAAGGCCACACCTCCTCTAATAAGGCCACACCTCCTAATAGTGCCACTTCCCATGGTCCAAGTAAATTCAATCCACCACACTGGGATTCAGACAGCAGAAGTGGGAGTGCACTCAGCTCTGCTGTTGCATGCACCAATGATCTGTTTGCATGGGGTCTGTTTGCTCCTGGGCTTGTTCTGTTTTAGTCTTGTCCTTTTCATGGGAAGGCTGAGTTCAGATGTCACAGGTCTTTCCAGCATAAACGAGCAAAAGTTCTTAGAACCAAGGTTGATGAGATGAGTTGTGATTTGTCTTGGTCATTTGCTTGGACACAGAGATCAGCTGTGTTCCCACCTTTAGCCTTCTCTCTTACCAACCACATTTCTGAGCCTGCTCCAGAATTCTCTGCTTATTCTACGAAAGAAATATTTCATCCATGATACAGCTTTCTCACTCTGTTTCTGCCTGATATAGAGGATTATGTAGGCTTTTTTTTATGGAGTGAGAACGTAGATGCTACTGAAACATTTATCTGCATGTCTCTTACTGTTGCTGTGAGCATCAGTGTATCATACTCACCGTGGATGCCACAGGCAGAAGACAAACCCATGGGCAAAATGCCACCAAAAGCTAATCCAAAAATATTCTCAAGGAGAGATGAGGAGTGCTGGGCAAAGGAAGGATTGATCAGTCCAGGACCACGTGTGTGTGTTGAACTCAGTGTCCCACTGTGCCCTCTTATACCACCTGGGCTTTCCCTCAAAGCTGTTAGGATGATTACATTAGAACTGGGAGTCTATTTATGGAATCACATGCTTGATGTCTGTCTGTGCCCACAGCTTCCTTGTTCCTTTGGCTAGGTGAGGATCTGCAATGTAGTAGGTCCTTGGTAAACATTTATTGAACAAATAAATGAACATTCTGCAAATTAAGAAGTCTGTCTGTTTCTTTTCCTGTTTAAAGTTCTAAGTCAGCTGCTTCTCTTTGGGACAAACAGCTTCTCCGATCTCCGGGGTACTTAGGCTTCTGAGGGGTATCTCAGTAATACTGAATGTCATGTGTTTCAATGGGGAGAACTTATGCCAAGGGACGTGCTTCAAGACCTAGAGATGAGAAACAGAAAGCAAGGGATCTTGGAAGAATAAGAGGTTCAGAGATGTCGAGCTAGAGGAAAGAGTTGGCCTCTTCCTCATGGGAGAATTCTGGTTCCTCAACTCATAAAGATAAAGAGGATCAAAATGGATGGACCAGATCCTCTTTCCCAGAGGTTTCAAAGAAACACAGAGACCAGGGATGGGGTACCTTCCTGGCAGGACTGGCAGTGCCTTACAGAGAAGGCTCCCACAACTATAGAATTACCATGGGTACAAAGTGTTCTCATCAGCAGCCATTGTGGCCAACAGAGTGGTAACCTACTTCACAGGGCAAAGACAAAGAGCAGGGAGGAGAAAGACAGACAGGCCATGTGGAGCTTCGCATTCAGTTGTGACAGAGCAATGCCAAAGAACGGCTAATGAACATCTCCCAGAAAGGTCTCATACGCATCATTTCTATGTTGAAGATCGTACACTGTATGTTGCAAGTATTCAGTTATGCACTTTAGTGTGAAATTATACAAATTATTAAACAGCACTTTCTCCAATCAATTCTGCTCATTAGATTTTACTGATAGGCCATGACTTTCTGATCCTTGATGGAGGATAAGGCTATCTCTATGCCTTCTCTAATGATTTGTAAAATGGGGCCTTAATGTAGAGAGCTGCGTTGCGCCGCGCCCTAAAGATGGCGCCAGCTTCCGCCTTCTGCCTGCCCTAAGGCGAGTGCTCTCGAGATAAACAAGTCCTTACTTGGCTATGGGCTGAGTCAACTGGCTCGCTTGTGGGCCTGTAAGATAGCGCCACGTGGCTTTACTTGGGTGGCTGTCCATACAGTATTTAGCCTGTGGGTTGGCTCTCCCCGGGGTCAGAAGATTCTTCAAGGTTCCTGAATAAACTGCATGGAGAAGAGCTTGTGTATTGTGTCATCCTTGCTGGTCGAGGGTGGGCGCGACACCTTAACAACATGCACAGGGAAATCAGAATTAGAGAGAGGATCTCATCCCATAAAGTTAAGAGTCACGGTAGACAAGTCATAGTTTTGCCCTAAGCATAAAACCAAATCTATACAACCATTTCACTGACAACTAGAAGAACATAAACATTCGTCATAAAAAATTAAAAAAAAAACAAAAACAAAAAAGAAAATCTCAAACGTACGTCCATAAGATCTGGTGTATAATACAAAATTGCTAGATGTTTTAAGAAACAAAGAAACATCACTCAGAATCTAGAAAGCAGCACCAACAGAAAGCTTTCCAGGACACTGCTTATGGGTTAAAATGAGTGGCCCATGTCCAGCCTGCCACACCCCCACTGGGAGGGTATCACTCTGTGAGAAGCTGCAGGAACCCACTCTGGGGGTGGGGTAATGCAGTCTGAGGTTCCCACGGAACTGCAGGAGTTGGGCTCAGACTTATGGTCACCACAGACGCCACTGGCAGAAGAGACTGTTCTGGGGTCCCCAGGCCTGCATGGAGGCAGAGGACAGCAGGCTCAGACTCTTGGTCACTATAGATGCTACTGGATGCCTCAGAAGAGCTAAGAATGAATGGAGTGTGGGTCCGCAGGGCTAGCTCTGGCCTGGGGACGAAGGGAAAGGGGCAGGAGGAGAGCTCTGGCAGGTTCTCCCAGGGAGGAGATATTGACTTGGTGGAAGCCTGTCTGGGAACACAGGGAGGCCTCCTGCTGGAGATTAGACTCCAAGACCTGCTCCATTGTTCCCCACTTCGTATCCTGATGAGAAGAGGCAGTCCATAGTTTTAAGGAGTTTATTGTCATGGTGGAGAGTTATGATGAGTGAAACCTTACCCCACTTTTTCAGAGCTGGATTGAGGTTAAATGCCTTTTGCAGGGAGGAGTATCTGGAAAAGAGAACTAAGAGGGCAGTAGAGGCAGAGAAAGGCAGAGAGAGGGAGAGAATAGAGAAGTAGAGCCCCCAGCCATGGCCACATAGAGAAAGGGGGAAAGGGAATGCAGAGAGAAAGGTAGCAAGAGGGTAAAAGAGAGAGGCAAGAGTAAGAGAGTAAGAGAGGGAGGAGCGGAGTAAACATCTCCTTTTATAGTGGGCCAGGCCTACCTGGCTCTTGCCAGATAACTGTGGAGAGGAGCATACCTGGTTGTTGCCAGGTACCTGGGAGGGGGTGTGGAGTCCAGACAGAATACCAGGGGCTCAAGGCATTGACTGATGGCCACAGACTTACGGAGCTGAAGCCTTGTGTCAGGAGCCTGGTGTCTGGGGGCATGGCAAACACCTTCAGTCACTTGCAGGAACACCTGCTAGGACTCCAGGGTTTAAACCTAGCTCAACCAGAAAACAGGCTGCCTTTCACAGTCCCACAACTGCTCATGATTGGAGACAAGTCTGCTCAGTGATAGCAGACATGTGAGCTGTGCTCAGTAATGGCAGATGTGTGGGGTGTGCTAATGACAAAGGTAAATGAAAACTAAAGGTAATCATGACCACAACTTTCCAGAATTCTGAGGCACAAAGGACCAAACCTAAAATATCTTGATGTAGAAAGAGGTGAGGCATAAACTAAACACATCGAAGACTGCTGTCTAGCGCAGAGAAGCCTAAAATCTGCTCATTAGTCCAGGCTGGCCTTGATCTTGGGGGTCCTCCTAACCTGATGGCTTGGGATTTCAAAGGGCTTGCTACACAGTCATGAGAACTTGGATCCTAATACTTATATAACATGTGGGACAATTCCAAACATCTGTAATTCCAGCTGTAATGGGCCTTACACCCTCTTCTGACCTTCCATGTGCAGACTATGCACTTACATACACACATGCACACACACACACACACACACACACACACACACACACGCATGCACACACACACACACACATATGAACATTTACACACACATAATTAAAGCTTTAAAAATTAGTATACAGAAAGACATAATAAAGGCAATCAATGATATTAATGAAATGAAGAATAAAGTAAGAGTATGATGGATTCATGATAGAAACAATTGGTTCTTTGAAAAGATAAATAAGATTTGGGAAACTTTTAGACAAACCAACTCAAAGAAAGATTAAAAAAATTACCAAATTAATATGATTAGAGAGACTAAGCAGGTATCACAGAAATCCAGTGAATGGATAGAGAATGCTTCCAGTAACTTAGAAGAAATGGATAAATTTCTAGACACATGTGGCCTACCCAAAAGATCACCAATCACTCACTATGGCCAAACTGGCTTCAGTTAAAGAATGCAAGAAATATTCAACATATGCAAATAATTTAAGTAGAATCAAGGACAAAAGTCACACTGTCATCTCCAAAGGTCCAGTTAAAAAGCTTTTGATAAAATTCAGCATCCCTTCATAATAAAAATCCCTGGAAAAACAAAATAGAAAGAACACATCTCATAATCGATACCAAGCGTGTCAGTGTGCACAGCGTTACACTAAAGGACAAAACTCTCAAGGCATTTTCTCTAAAGTAAAAAATGAGACAAGTGTGTACTTTCTTCAATATTATTGAAGTTGGGAAATATTCTCAATTGTTCTTACATCTTATCCTTGGAGGCAGGGTCTCTCTCATAAACCCAGCACTGAGCCATCTCCTCAAACCTGTATCAAAAAAAGTTAACAACTGATGAAAGTAAGTTAAAAACAGTTTTTCACAGTATTTTCCTGTACTTACCATACAATATTTTTCCATATTTTAATAGGTTTAAAAAATTAATGCAGAACATTTTCTTTTTCTTGTTTTTTTTTTTTTTGTTTGTTTTTGTTTTTTTGAGACAGAGTTTCTCTGTGTAGCCTTGGCTGTCATGGAACTCACTTACAAGACCAGGCTGGCCTTGAACTCAGAAATCTACCTGCCTCTGCCTCCCAAATGCTGGGATTAAAGGCATGCGCCACCACTGCCCAGCATTAATGCAGAATTTAAAAAATTCTTATGATAATTTTAACCTCCCTGTTGCTTCACATAGCTTTTCCCAAATAGCTGGTAATTGACCACCACTGGCAACTGATATTTTCACTGTCTAGGACACAAGACAAGAAAGGGACAGATGACTCTGCAGGTCCCTTAGGTGTAAGAACTTGGAGAGAACACAGTTTCCAACAAGATAATATAAAGCATGGAATGGCTTGAATGTTAACTCCAGCTTGTCTTCCACAGAGACCCCCATTCCTCCACCTTACCAGAGGATATTATCTACATGGATTTGAGATTATTTAAAACATGGCCAAGTTTATAGTCATGCAAGAATGCTTGACTGGGGATGAAGTGATGGCTCAGGAATTACGAGCATTTGCAACTCTTCCACAAGGCACAGATTTGGCTCCCATCCTGACATTAAGCACCACACAGCTGCTTGTAATTCCAGCTCCAGGAGATCCAGTGCATTCTTCTTTCCTCCAAGGGCACCTGCACTCATGTGGACACATGTAGATAGAGGCATACACACATAGGCATAATAAGGAATAAAATAAATCTTTTTTTAACGATAGGCCCAGCTCCTCCCATTTCGCTGGTGACCATGGGTGCTCTCACTATGACTGGACAGCTCTGAGAATGACTTCATCCATATCACCTGTATAACTGGGTGAGGAATCCTTCTGAGAAATAGAAGGCTGGTCATGAGCCTGTTTGTCTCCAAAAATTGCACACACATTAGAGGACTCAGTCCCTTCAAAACTGGCTAGAAGCAGTCTTCCCTCAAACTTGAGTGCCCATATTATATCCACTCATTCTCTTGACCTACGTAGTGTGTGAGTACCTCTGTGCTCAAGCATATGAGGCCTGAGGTCATCTTTAATGTCCTCCTCAATCACTCTCTACCTTAGTTTTTCAGACAAGTCTCTCACTGAACCCAAAGATCATGGATTCAGCCAGGCTGTTTGTCCAGTGAGCTCTAGAGATCATCCTTCGTCCACCCACCCAGTGCTGGGTTAATAGGCATTTACTGCTCTGCTGAGCTTTCTTTCCTGTAGATTCTGGAAGATCAAACTCAGGTACTCACACTTACAGCAAGCAACTGAGCCATCACTCCCTCAGGCCCTCCCCAACTTCTGACTTCTAATATCAATTATTTTCTTTTTGCAAAGCCAGTCTCTTTTCTTTATGCCCTGCCCACAGGAAGGTTCAACTCTACAGAACGCAACAGTTGGTGTCCTGTGCCAGCTGATTATACTGAGTTTGGCCAAGGGTATTAGGCAATAGCCTCAGGGAATTGAGCCAGGCTATACGGGGCAATAATCCCTAGCCATAAAGAATGGCTAAGTCCCAGCATGACCATTCTGCTCTACCTGCAGAAACAATATGGCAAAATATTGGTAACCCTGCTTCCAGTAAAACCAGAAAAAAAATCTGTAACTTCCTGGTAGGTACCCACATATGTGTGCATGTATATACAACTGTCACTTGGTCCCTCTAAGTGTGCCTACCCTTATCCCAGAGAAAAATTGAGGGCCCTTGATGTTCCAATAAGGTACTCTCAGCCTGTTGAGATGGAGTCTGTCTGCCTCTATGCTTTACTTTTACTTCAGGAAAGGCTAGAGAGTGACCAGAGGAGAGAAGAGAGAAGCGTCCAGAGCAAAATTTTCCCCAGCTCCCTGTTTTGTTCTTCTGGCCATAGCTGCATCCCATTCCACATAGTCTCTAGTAGGCACCCTGACCCCATCTCTATGATACCTACTTCTACCATCCTCCTCCACTTGATCTTTCCAGTTGAAGAGTGAGATGGATATATCACTCTACAGGCATTTTTTTGTTGGTCTACAAAGCCGGACCATACACATCTCACTATGTGGTTTTGTAGTGATTTGAATAGGTATGGCCCCCACAGACTCATGTGTGTGAATGTCTGGGCCAAAGGGAGTGACCCTTTTAAGAGGTATGGCCTTGTTTTATGTACTGGCTGTTTTTGTGTGTCAACTTGACACAAGCTGGAGTTATCACAGAAAAAGGAGCCTCCCTTGAGGAAATGCCTCCATGAGATCCAGCTGTAAGGCATTTTCTCAATTAGTGATCAAAAGAGGGAGGGCCCAGTACATTGTGGGTGGTGCCATCCCTGGGCTGGTAGTCCTGAGTTCTATAAGAAAGTAAGCTGAGCAAGCCAGGGGAAGCAATCCCAATCCAGTAAGCAGCACCTCTCCATGGCCTCTGCATCAGCTCCAGCCTCCAAGTTCTTGCCCTGTGTGAGTTCTTGTCCTGACTTCCTTAAGTGATGAACAGCAGTGTGGAAGTGTAAGGTGAATAAACCCTTTCCTCCCCAACTTGCTTTTTGGTCATGATGTTTTGTACAGGAATTCAAACCCTGACTAAGACATTGTAGTAAGTGTGGCCTTGTTGGAGGAAGTATGTCACTGTGAGGATGAGGCTTTCAGGTTATATATGCTCAAGCTCCATCCGGTGTGGAAGATAGTCTCCTCCTGGTTACCTTTGGATCAAGATGTAGAACTCCCAGCTCCTTCTCCAGTACCGTGTCTGCTGTGTGCTACCATGATTCCCACCAAGATGATAATGGACTAAACCTCTGAAACCATAAGTAAAATGTTCTCCTTTCAAGAGTTGTCTTGGTTATGGTGTTTCCTCACAGCAATGGAAACCTTAAGACAAGTTTTTTTGGCTTACAGTTGATGGAGCTAAAAGAATATGGTTTGGTTGGCTTCCAACTCTTCTTGGCAGCAATAACTGCATGGAAACACAGCTGTACTCTCACCCACAGCAGCCTGAGTTGTCATTAACCTTTCAGGAACCTTGACTCAGAGAAAACTTGATCCTTGCCTTACATGTGTTTTCTGAGGGGGCAGAGTTGAGAGCCAGGGAAAGGAAAGTCATGAGGGCTGAGCAATGTCATTGAATACAAATAAACTTGAGCAACTCTCTCCTTAAACCCCCTCTTTGCCCATAAGCCTTCCCACAGACCTTAAAGGTAGAACAGAGATTTTGCTTTGTGGCTTAGTCTCTTCCAACATCTTACCTGAGACCTTGCTACATCCCTCAGAAGCATCCAGCCATCGTTAGAATCCCACCATAAGGTTTTAAAATAACCAATGGAAATAGAAGTTACTATATATGGAAGATAAAGATGAAAAACCGTATGAAAAGTCCTGTTTTCTTGTGTTTGTCATTCAGTTTCTTTCCAAACGAGGCCATCTGAGCCTATGCATGCTCATAAAGCTGTTTCCTCACAGAGGCCTCAGTATCCCATCTCTTTGTTCAAAATCTTGCCTTGCCTGAAAAGGGTTTCAGGACTAGCAAGGATGAAAGAGAGTTGGGATTGATTAAAAGACATTTTTAAAAGATTTATTTTAATTTTGTGTGTATGAGGCGGGTACATATGAGAGCAGTCGCCTGCAGAGGCTACAGGCATTGGCTCTCCCTACAGCTGGAAGTCTAGGTGGTTGAGTCATCTGACATGGGTGCTGGGAACCAAACTTGGGTCTTCTATAAAGCAGCAAGGACTCAGCTTATGGCTGAGCCTTCTCCCCAGGTACCTGAGAGACATTAGGCATAGATTTTAAGCACGAGGATTAAGAGAGGGCATTCAGGAAGAAAGTGTCGTGTCTGAGAGGGTGGGCGGGTGTGTCTTTCAAAGAGGCATGTTTTTTTTATCTTACTCAGCAAGAGTCAACATAGGACTTGGGTTATTTTTTTAAGTTACTATCCTTAAAGAGTGGTGTATTAGTTCCTTTTCTGTTACTGTGATAAAATACCACAACCAAGGCAGAGGAGGGATAGCAGTAGGTTGCCAGATCAGGAAAATGAAAGATTTCCAAAGAATATTTGGGAGAGAAAAAGGCCCTACCCAAGGTCATATATACTCAGGCTATAGGCAGAATTTTTTTTTGCCTACTTTTAATAAAGGTTCAACCTCTCCTCTAGCCCACCACCCAGCAGAGGTAGTAGAAGAGAAAAGTTATTAGGGTATGGGGGAAGTGTTCCTGTTCATCAATAGTTCTTTGGTGGGGAGCTTGATCTTCTTTGGCAGCAGTTCAGTCCCATAGCAAACACCAAATACAACTCAGCAGCTGCAGACCAGTCCTCTAGACAGGCATGCTTCCCACCAAGTGCACACACCACACACAAACTGATAGCTACAGTCCAGTCCTTTCAGCACCGGGCACAAACCAGCAGCTGTAGTTCAATCCTGAAGGAACTGTTAGGCTTGCCAATCAGCCTAAGGTGAGGCCACAGAAACAGCAAGCTGCCACAGGAACCTCATGAGTAGTTCTCGGGTGAGCTTCTGTCAATTACAGCATTACCACAAGTTGAGCTCAACAATGCTATGTAAGACGAACCAATACATGCATGTCGTTAGTAAAGAATAGTGAGGCAGAGTAAACAAACTAAGGCTCAGTGCTTGCCCCCAACTGTCTGTGGGGTCATATTTATACTCTTTTATCAAGTGTCCTTTCACATGTTTGCTATATCAAAACATCCTTTCACCTGTGTCTGCTTCAGCAAAACATTATGTCACAGGTCTGCTTTAACAAGACATCCTTTCACCTGTGTGCACCAGCAAAACATCATTTGGCATCACTAACTTTCCAAAGAAACTAGAACTTTCCACTTCAGAGGCCTTAAATCCCGATCATTGCTCATTTAACACAAAATGCCTATGTATGAAAGGACTCTCCTCTCCATGTTGGTAGTTTTCGCAGTAAATGTTAAATTCTTGCTTCTCAGATGGCAATGGGTTTCAATCAGACTCTAACAGAGAATCCTTTCCCTTCCCCATAGTTCTCCTTGTCTTTCTGTCTTGCTCACTCTGGCTGATGCCTTGGGTCTCTTCTCTCTTCCCTTACCATGACCATTTTCCTAGACCTTATCTCTGTACCATTAGCCTCATCCTGGACACGTTCCACTGTGCTAAAGAATCATGCCATGATTAACAAAAAGTTTCCACTTTCAGGTTCACCAAAGAACCCTCCCAGTCTCTGAGGTGACTTCTTTCCCACAGCCTCAAAGACTGCCCACAGCCAACAATCTCTAGGCACAAAAGCTGGCTGAATTACCTATGTTCCTCATAGCTGTTTGCAAGCTATTCCTGTACCATCCTTCCAATAAACCAGTTTTATTTGGAGATTCAGAGTGCAGAACTATGTGAGCCTTGATTTTGTAGTGAGCATTCACCCACTTCTTTTTCTGTCTTTGAAGATAAAGCCACTTAGAGCAAAGTCTTTATTTAAAGTGACCTTGAAGCTAAGCACCATTGTGTATGTTCACCTCCATTTGATTACAGTCCAATATGTCTGTTGATAAGGTGAGCTGCTGGTTTAGCTACATGGATCTACCTGTAGAACTGAAGTGGTTTAATTAAAAATTAATTTGGATTTTCATTTTTTTCTCTCCTAGTTAGCATCATCTTCTCTATTAGATTCTCTATGAAATCTTCCAGAAGAGTCATGAAAGGAGGGAAAGGGAAGGAAAAACAAGTAAAAAAGAAGAAAGATAATAATTGAATGTTTTCGCTCACATGCAATTGAATGTTTTCTCTCATTTATGCATCTAGCTGTATCTGTCTGCCTGTCTATCTATCTGTCTGTCTACCTATCTATCTACTTATCTTTCTAACGAATGTAGAAGGAGAACTGTATTGGGGATAGAAGGAGACTATTAGGAGAAAGGGTTGATAATAAGCATTGACAATGAGGGACTATTATGAGAAAGGTACAATGATTTGTATCTATGACAATGTCAGTGAAACACATTGTTATTTGCACTATTAAAAAAAAAGTTGTGGTGACCCCAGGCATAAAATTATTTTCATTGCTACTTCATAACTATGATCTGCTACTGTCATGAATCATAATGTGAATATCTGATATATAGGATATCTGGCATGAGACCCTCAAGGGATCACAACCCACTAGCTGAGAACCCCTTCTCTATTGACTCACAACCAATATTTTATATTGGAAAAATAGCACCACTTATTTTGACATTATTCTTTTTATCTGACCTTGGACTGCCTTCACACAGACATGGAAGCTTCTCGTGAGGTACTTCCTGTCCCTGAGTTTGTCTTTCCTTTTCCCCTTTCCTTCATCTCCCTATGCTACCTGCTGTGTAATTTTTTTTTATTGGAACATTTCAGTGAACCAATTCTTAACTACCAAGGTATTCAACATATACAGTTCATTTCTCTGTAATGAGCATGTAAATGTTCATCATTTTTTAAAATGCCCTAATGCTTATTCAGGTACCCTTTTGGTATGGGTAATATTCTCCACCAGGCAGACATGTCATTTTATCCCTTATTTCTTAAGTTCCTAAATGAACTCATCTTTAAAGCTCTGTCGTAGGCTTTATTACCTGTGAGCGCCTTTATTTCCTGAACCTTATGACTCTTCTGTGGAAAGGGCTTTCCACCTTCTCTCTGCTGTCTTCTGGGCTCTCATGTCCTAGATTATTTTATATATTTCCCATATATAAACCTGCAACCATTCTCTCTGCATCCCTGCACTGAGAGACACCACTTCCACTCGTCAAACACCTGGTTTGGAACCTTAGAAGGTCAAGATGCTCCTTGAGTTTGGCTCTGTGGTGGCACCAATAACACTGGGTCCTAATTATTTAAGTGTTTATCTCTCAGACACTGTTGTTGTTAAAGGAATTATCCTCATTTCTTTGCAGAAATCCTACTTAGATGGTCTAGCATTTGCTGTTCTGTGAAACCAGAAAGTTGGAGTCTGAAAGTCCCCTCTTTCTTATCAAGACCCTTGCTATGCTGGGCCTCTTTCTCCTGTATTCCTCTACTATGCCATCCTTCATCCTTAGCTCACATGTCATTGGCCCTGAAGAAGTTTCCCTGAGCCCTCAAAGGGAGGTCACTTGTCTGTCTGCTTGAACCCCATAGTATACAACTCTGCCTTTTTTCTATAGCTCTTATTAATGGAAGAGTAGGGTCGGTGTTGGTTACCTCTATATCGTACCAACTCTCTCACTGCGTAGCATGAGCCATATACAGGGGAAGGCCAAGAAGGAACAGCTGGATCCACAAATGGTGACCTGCCGAATATCAAGCAGGAGAAGATGACTTCTACAGTTTCTTTAGGCTCTAACCTAAAAAATATAAAGATTCACATTTCCACAGTGGCTAATAATATGAAATGATTCTATTTTTGAAAACTATTATGAAAGCCATGAGCTACTGTAAAAAGAACACATAGATTTTGGACAAAAGGTAGGTGGAATGTGAAATAAAAAGTTAGTGGAAGGGGTTTTTCTGTTATGATATATATCAGCCAAGACAGTTTGTAGAAGAAAGAGTGTCTGTGGCTTATGGTCCCAGAGGGATGAGTCCACAGTGGCAGAATGGGGGCATGCCAGCAGGAGCAGGAAGCTGACAGCTCACGTCTTGAACTGCATAGAGGAAGCATAGAAAGCAAACTCAAAATGGTATGAGACTTTACGCTCTCAGAGCCCACTTCCACAGGCATACTTCCTCCAACCAAGCCACACTATTTAATCCTATGCAAACAGCACCACCTAGGACCAGACATTCAAACGCCCAAGACACATTGGAGGATATCTCATTCAAACCATCATACACACACATGAGGACTTAAGGTCCTTCATAAAAATGAGAGATCATACCTCTTCTTTTGGGGTCTTCTGCCAGTCCACTGTTGGCTAGCAGAACCTTCTAGCATCTCATAGAAGAGAAACTAAGATTTGACAACTCTACCTACATTAATCACTCAAAGCCACAGGTCAGCTTCTACAGAAAGAGTGAGCCCTGTTGGTAGTGCACCCAAGCTCTGTTCCTGCCATAACTGATCAAGAGAAACAAAATTATCCCACAGATAGCTTCCTCAACCTAGTTACACCCAGTCCTCCAAGCTGTCTGACATCTGTTCTTCACCTCCCACTCTCCAGAGAGCCCTGTAGGGTTGTACCTCCCTACCTTCTTCTCCTCTAACACCACAGTTTATCCTCTAATGGAGAGCACTTAACTACAACCACTGTCAGCAAGACCTTGTCTGGATTTTTGCTTATTTGTTTGTTTCCTGTCCCTATATCCGTTTTCTCCTTCCCCAACAGAGACGCTTTCTGTGCCCACCAATCACCACTGGACTTTCTGTCTGCTAAACTTCTGAAAACAATTTTGCTTTAGGGCATTTTTCTATCTAAAGAAAATGTAGCCTCATTAAGCTCATGGTGAACTGTTTCCTTAAATTATTCACCAAGAATTGTTCTCAGGCAAGAACTCAACCCTTTCAAACAGCCAGACAAGACAAGATGAACACGCGTCTTTGGGGAGAATTGCTTGGATCTCAATGCTTTCTTCCCTTCTTTTTGTTATTGCTACTGCCTTTTAATTTCCTCTACTTCTGAAGCAGCATCTTCCTGTAGGGAGAGTTTTAAAGTAAAACACTTGTCTCATGCCAAAAGTGCTGAGTTTAGGACTCAAGGGATTTGGTGGATGATGGAAGAGAGGAAGCTTTGAGGAAGAATGGAAATTGCTTCTGTGGAAGCTCATGGGAGCCAAAGGAAAGAGCAGCCGCAGTCAGGATGGAAGACATCGCTTTTATTGAAGTGCTGTGAGATGCTGGGTGCAAATGGGGTCACGAGAAGGGAAAGGTATGATCCTTCTGATCTCTTGTAGTCAGTGAGGTGTATTGGAGGTAGTGACTTCAGAGCATTAATAGGTAACCATGGTGGAGCACTGTGGAAGCCTTCAGCAAAGAAAGATGGAACAGGATCAAACAGGAGATCACTGACAAGATTAGTTAATAAGAACTGATGAGAAAGACTAAGTATGCCTTTAAATTGTTGAAAGAATCTTCAGTGTCTACAAGTCCTTTTAATATGGATGGGACTCAGAACCAGGGTAAAAAGATGTGCTACCTAGTTTTTATTTCAACTTGACACAAGTTAGAGTTTTCTGAGAGAATGGAACCTCTATTGAAAAAAAAAAGTCTTCATAATATAGGGCTGTAAGTAAGCCTATAGGGCTTTTTCTTAGTCAATGATTGATAGGGGAGGTTCCGGTCCATTGTGGGTAGTACCAACCCTTGGGTAATGATCCAGGGTATTATAAGAAAGCAGGATGCCTGTCTGGGCTGGTGCCCTAAGCAGACCTTGGGTGTAAACTCTGTCCCACAACATCCAGAGGAAGCTCCACTCCAAAGTTCTCTAACATGCCCAGGATCAGAGGATCAGAGGTGAGAAGGACACAACATCTGCCCCAACACTGTCAGTAACTGGGACCAGCAGAACCCAGGAACCCAAGAACTCCACCCAACCAGTGGCATGTGTTCCTTCCTGTCTGAGCTGGTGCCCTGAGCAGACCTTGGGCAGTAACTCTGCACCCAGAAGAAGTCCCACTCCCAGGTACTCTAACATACCCAGGACCACAGGATCACAGTATCCTAGGATCCCAGGAGCTTGGTCACACCAGGATCTCAGGATCACAGGATCCCGGAATCACAGGATCATAGAAACAGCTGAACTCTAAGGAGTTCTGACACAATCAGGATCACAGGAAAGACAGGCTCCAGTCAGATATAGCAAGGGCAGGAAGCACTAGAGATAATCAGATGGCAGGATGCAAGCATAAGATCAAAAGCAACAGAAACCAAAGTTACTTGGTATCATCAATTTTCCCACCATAGCAAGTCCTGGATATACCGTCACACCAGAAATCAGATCTAAAAATCACTTCTCATGCTAGTGACAGAGGACTTGAAGAAGGACATAAATAACTCCCTTAAAGAAATACAGGAGAACACAGGTAAACAGATAGAAGACCTTAAAGAGGAAACACAAAAATCCCTTAAAGAATTAGAGAAGAACACAATCAAACAGATGAAGGAAATGAACAAAACCATCCAAAATCTAAAACTGGAAATAGAAACAATGAAGAAATCACAAGGGGAGACAACCCTGGAGTTAGAAAACCTAGGAAAGAGATCAGGGGTCATAGATGCAAGCATCACCAACAGAATACAAGAGATAGAAGAGAAAATTTCAGGTGCAGAAGATACCATAGAAAACATTGACACAACAGTCAAAGAAAATGCAAAGAGCAAAAAGCTCCTAACCCAAAACATCCAGGAAATCTAGACACAATGAGAAGACCAAACCTAAGGATAATAGGTATAGAAGAGAGTTAAGATTCCCAACTTAAAGAAATTATTATTTCTTAGTTTATAGAATTATAGAAAACTTCCCTAACCTAAAGAAAGAGATGCCCATGAACATAGAAGAAGCATATAAAACTCCAAATAGGCTGTACCAGATTCTTCCTGTCACATAATAATCAAAACACCAAATGCATTAAATAAAGAAAGAATTTTAAAATCAGTAAGGGAAAAAGTCAAATAATATATAAAGGCAGACCTATCAGAATTATACCAGACTTCTCACCAGAGACTATGAAAGCTAGAAGATCCTGGACAGATGTCATACAGACCCTAAGAGAACACAAATGCCAGCCCAGGCTACTGTACCCAGCAAAACTCTCAATTACCATAGACAGAGAAACCAAGATATTCCATGACAAAACCAAATTTATACAATATCTTCCCATAAATAAAGCCCTACAAAGGATAATAGATGGAAAACACCAACACAAGGAGGGAAATTATACCCTAGAAAAAGCAAGAAAGTAATCTTTCAACAAACCCAAAAGAAGATAGCCACACAAACATAATTCTACTTCTAACCAAAAAAAAAAAAAAAAAAAAAAAAAAAAAAAAAAAAAACAACAGGAAGTAACAATCACTTTTTCTTAATATCTCTTAACATCAATGGACTCGATTCCCCCAAAAAAGACATAGACTAACCGACTGGATACATAAACAGGACCCATATTTTGCTGCACACAGGAAATGCACCTCAGTGACAAAGACAGACACTAACCCAGAGTAAAAGGTTAGAAAAAAATTTCCCAAGCAAATGATCCCAAGAAAAAAGCTGGAATAGCCATCCTAATATCGAATAAAATCAACTTTCAACCACAAGTTATCAAAAAAGATAAGGAAGGATACTTCATACTGGTCAAAGGAAAATCTACCAAGATGAACTCTCAATTCTGAACATCTAGGCGCCAAGTGCAAGAGCACCCACATTCATAAAAGAAACTTTACTAAAGCTCAAAACACACACCACACTGCACACAGTAATAGTGGGAGACTTTAACACTCTACTTGGCAATGGACAGATCATGGAAACAGAAACTAAACAGAGACACAGTGAAACTAACAGAAGTTATGAACCAAATGGATCTAACATATATTTATAGAACATTTCATCCTAAAGCAAAAGAATATAACTTTTTCTCAGCACCTCACAGTACCATCTCCAAAATTTACCATATATTTGGTCACAAAACAGGCCTCAACAGATAAAAGATTGAAATAATCTCATGCACCCTATCAGATCACCGCACACTAAGGCTGGTCTTGAATACCAACAAAAACAATGGAAAACACACATATACATGGAAGCTCAACAACACTCTACTCAATGATAACTTGGTCAAGGAGGAAATAAAGAAATTAAAGGCTTTTTAGAATTTAATGAAAATGAAGACACATCATACCAAAACTTATGGGATGCAATGAAGAGGAAAACTCATAGCTCTAAGTGGCTCTAAAAAGAACTGAAGAGAGCTTACACTAGCAGCTTGACACCACACCTGAAAGCTCTAGAATAAAAAGAAGCAAATACACCCAAGAGGAGTAGACTGCAGGAAATAATCAAACTCAGGGCTGAAATCAACCAGATAGAAAGACAAAGAACTATACAAAGAATCAACAAAACCAGGAGGTGGTTCTTTGAGAAAATCACCAAGATAGAAAAAATCCTTAGCCAGACTAACCAGAAGACACAGAGACAGTATACAAATTAATAAAATCAGAAAAGAAAAGGGAGACATAACAATGAAATATATCTTTAAATAATTATTCTGTTTGTTGAGTATTAACAGTTGAAAATATTAAAATCATATTCTCCAAAAAATAATAAAGATTATGGCAAAGCTAAAAGATGATGAGGGTCAATGGCTCAGTGGATAAACCCCTTCCAAGCCTGAAGCCTGAATGCCTGAGTTCAATCTCTAAACTCACAATGATGGAAGGAAAGAGTTAAATGACTCCTACAGGTTGTCCTCCGATCTCCCCATGCATGCTGAGGCACAATGACATAATGCCTCCCCTAAATAAAGGAATATTTTAAAAAAGAAAAAGAAAGCATGCTGAGCAAGCCATAAGGAGTAAGCCAGTAAGCAGCACTCCTCCATGGCCTCTGTTCTTTTTGAAGCTATGAAAGGGAAGGGGGAAATGTTGTAATTAAATTATAAATTTAAAGGTAAAATAAAATGAAAAGATTTATTTTTTAAAAGAAAGAAAGGGGACCCAAAGGGGAAAGATTCTGGGTTCAACTGAAGTGCCAGCTCTCCTACCCAGAAAAGCACATTTTGTGAGAAGCCTGATCCCTGTGAACCCATGGCTTAGTAGATGCCCACAAAGAAATAAAAGATATAGACTGCAAAAAAAAAAATGCATATGATGAAACCAGATCATGGCTGGTAATAGGAAGCAGGGTCTTCAGGAGGTAATTGGGTCATGAGGAATGAGCTGTCAGGGATGGACTTGGGGTCCTTAGGAAAGAAGCCCCAAAAGGCTGCCTTGTGTCTCCTACTGTGTGAAGACACACAAGGGGTGTCATGTAGGAATCAGGGCCTGAATGCTCACTTGACCTGGGATTTCCCTGACCCCAGAGCTGAGCAGGATCCATTTCTGTTGCCTGAGAGAGTACTACTTAGCTGATGGGTTTATGTTACAGACCCTCAAATAGGCTAAGATGGGACCCTGATGCCAGGTCCCCTTTGAAGGGAAGAGAATTCAAACCATAGAGTCAGTATTCACTGCATGAAGAGTCACATATCACATCAAGACTACTGGAGCCTTTGTTATGACTATTTTTAAAGTATGTGTTAAAACATATACAAACCACCGTTTGTTTGGATATATCCCAAAAGCAGCCACTGCAAGAAAATGGAGAGACCTGGTGGGTTAGCAGAAAGGCTAAAGCGACCCTATGAAAAACCTGTGACAACAGAAATTGTAAACAATGATGTGCTCCTGGGGACACTCACATTCTATTAAGGTCTGGAGGTCTCTTTAGAGCCTTGCTGTCACTGTTAATCAGGGGGAGCATGCAGACCAAAGGAAAGCACAAGACACAGAAGCCTCTCTTCAGGCTTATGGGGTTAAGTTAAAGAGAACAGGGCCTTGTGCTAGAGATGATGTTAGGCTAGTCAACCTTGTAGGGAGGAGAGGCAAGCCTCATCCTCTGTTCTTAACAAGACACACACATGAGCACACATGCAAATGTGCATGCATACACACACATACCACATACTCATGTGCATGCATGCACACATGCACACCCACATGCACATACATCTTACTTATCCCAGAAAGGAAACCCGTAACAGACCAAACTATGATTCTAATCAAACCCCAACTTGGGGAACCAATGTGTTTCTATTGGGGTCACTAGCAGAGTATGGGTGATGGTTATTGACAGGATCGAAGCTGATTCAAAAGCAGCCACATCATCAAGAAGTCTGCCTCCTCCGCAGGAGAGTTGTCTCAGGACAGCTGAGACTCTGGAGCTCTCTGCACAACTTAAACGTAGCTGGGCAGATCTGGGAGTTCCCTACGCAGCTGAGCTGGTCAGAATGGACTGCCCAGAGTTCTTACTCTGTTTCTGTAAAGCAGGAGGGGGTCCTCTGTGGATCTGTGGCAGCTTTTCCAGACATGAGAAGTCCATTTGCCTGCAGAGACTCCTGAGCATCCCACTCTGCCTGGCAGGGAACATATTTCAATTCAGACGAAACAACTAGACAACCTGTATTTTCTCATCTCTCTTCTTCGACCTTCTTCCCCATCCTGTCCTCCAATCCACGGAGCACTTCTCTCAAGTCTTCTAGTCTCTCACCTCTTCCTTCTTCCCTGCCCATCCCTCTCATGGTACCAACTCATTAGCTCTCAGAGAAGCAGAGAAAATTCCTATCTGAGAACTCTGATTTCCACTCCCCTCTCCCGAGCATTTGGTAAGGTGTACTCCCAGCCCTGGTAATGTCATATTGCTTAGCATTTACCAGACATGTAGTCAGAAGTGGTGGTGTCCTGTCCAGCCTGACACAGTGAAAGCTTGTAGCTTCTGTCTTAACTTCACCAGCAATGGCAAACATGGAGAACTCCTGGGGAAGGCAGAGCAGTCAGAATAAAGCAGGATCTCTGAGTGAGGGCAGAGAGAGGGCCATCCAAGCCATTAAGAATCTTTGTGTGAAATAAAAAGAGCAAGAAGTATCTTGTTAACACTTTACACTTCCTCTGAAAGACACTCCATCCTGCAGGGAATGCCTTAAGCCTCAGGATGTTCTAAAGGGAATCCCTTAAGACCCAGGAAGTAAACAACTCAAAATAGCTTCAGGAAGTCCCTTAAACTGACCAGATACATCAGGCCCCACCCTTTTGAGCTTATGAAAGCCATAACGATTGCTGAGAGGTACCCTTAAATTGGCAGAGCTGCCCGGAAGAGACACTGTCCACACACCTGTCCAGCTGCCTGCAGCTGTGCACTGAGTTCTGGGTGTCCAGTTTTCATGAGCCGTCACCCATGCTGGGGTGGGCTTTTGGTGATGTAGTTGTCTTTGAATCATTTCTGCTCCTGTAAGTAACTCTTCATTCACCCTTCTGTAAGTAACTCCATTAAATTTACTTCTTCACTAAATTCATTTGGCTCTATCATTGGTCCGCTTTATTGGGTGCTTATGTCTCCCCAGGAATAGTGACAACACAATGCAAACCTGTGGCCTCAATCTTGTACAAAAAAAAAAAAAAATGATGGCTGAATTTGGTACTACCATAGTAAAAGCCTAATATGTATGAGTTGGTTTTGGCACTGGTGACAATGAAAGACATTTGATATTCCAGGCTCTGAAAGTGCTACTCCAGGCTGAAAAGCTGTAACACATGTAGATGAATGTTTTCTGTGATTACTTGGAAATAACTGCCAGACTGAAGTTGTTCAGCTCTGATGGAAATTATTAAAAAGAAGAAACTTAATAATGTGTATTATTTATTTGGCTGAATTGGCAAGAAATTACTTGGGGAGATGAAGCAGGAAGTAATTAAACAGAAAGGAAAAAGATAGATCAAATGCTGATGGCCACCAAGGACTAGAAAAGCCATAGTTAATTTCCTGACTAAGGACAGAGTATGTTGATTAAGTCAAAGAGTGGCAGAGTCCTGTTAAAAATCAGTTCCATGTCAAAAATCAGATTGTGTGTGAAGCTTTTCCATCAATGAACAATGTTTTCCACAGAATTCAGGATCTTCTTCATGAAGGAAGTTTTGGGGATGATAAAGCAAAGACAAAGTGCAAATCTGAGCCATGCCTTGCAAAGCCGTGGGTCCAGACACACAACAGCGATCAGAATCATGGGCTGGAGCCCATGGAACATCTGTTAGACACCCTGTTAAAGGGTAGGCTCACAACCAAAAGTCAAAAATCAAATAGATATGTTTCAGAAAGAGTTGGTCTGTCAAAGAAGCCAGGAAGCAAACTTAAACTTGACTATTCAAGGCATTTAGATTAATGAACACTCCTTCCCCCTGCACTCAGCCTTATGGGGTGACATTTAGTAAGCGCTCAATGAAGATATATACTGAGTATTTGCTTCAGATGGTCCCCACAGGGAAAGGAACCATAAGCCACAGTGGGTGGGGCAGCAAGTTGTGACTTCATCAAAACTTGATCTTCAGGTCAGGGTTGTTCAGCCTTTTCACCGTTGACCTTTGAGGCCTGGAAGTTGCTTTTTATCAGGAATTATCCTGTGTGTATCAGTATTCCCAAAGACCTATGTGTAATCAGCCTCTGCTTCCATAAAGAGGAGATGCTACCCAGACAATGGGGTGCCTCATGGGAAGAAGTCCCATGAAGAAGTTCTGGACTGCAGGCACAGTCCAGAAGGCCATATGGGGAGCCTGGCCCCAGCTCTTTCTCTTTCATTTCTCTGAGCAGCTGTGTCCTACTAC
>NW_022196903.1:75849470-75861970 GCF_008632895.1 Mastomys coucha
ACGCACACACGCACGCACGCAGTGTGATGTCATCTCATTAGCCAAAAGCAATTCGATCACCTGACCATAGACTGAAACCATGAAACTGTGAGCCCAAATAAACCTTTCCTCTTTTTACACTAATTCATCTTAGCTTTTTGTTACAGTAATGAAAGATTGATCTCCATGATGTGCATCATAAGATCTTCAGTGTCCTTCTTGACCTCTATCTACTTAGTTAGGCTACCGCAGTAGCCTTTCTTCCCCAGTTGTCACAACAAAAGGCATTTCTAGACATCATTACATGGTCCCTAAAGAGAATTCCCTTGAGAGAAAAACTCTTCTGAGTTCAAGGACCATGAGGTTTACCAGCAGGATTTCATCACAGGCACAAACTGTTTTGTCTTTCCTTATTCTGTCCCTTGACCAATGAGAATGCTTATGTTGATTTCTCCTGTGCCATTTCACAACCACATATTAAAAGCAGGTGCGTTTCCATTTCTAGTTCATGTGTCTCCAGATCAAGAGAATCTACATTCACATATGATTTATACTGTATGTTGAGTTTAATTATCTACTTGGCTGGGATGCTGAATCGACTCAAAAGGATTGCATCATATTCTATGTGTGAAATAAAGAAATAATTGAGCATCTGGTGACCAGAAGAATGGGTCATGGCAGAGGCAATGCTATACATTTAATAACTCTCCTGCATGTTCTTTTTTTCTGGGAACATAGCAAGTACACTTTCTAGACCTCCACCTGTATTTTGAAACCTTACATGAGGAAATATTATTAAAATAATTCTAACAAGGACCACCAAGATGGTTCAGCTAGCAAGAGTACTTGCTGCTAAGCCTGAATTAAATCCCCAGGACTTTTGTGGTAGAAGGAGAGAACTAATTGCAGGCTATCCTCTAGTTTCACAAGGATACCATCACACTATCTCTTCTCTTCTCTTCTCTTCTCTTCTCTTCTCTTCTCTTCTCTTCTCTTCTCTTCTCTTCTCTTCTCTTCTCTCTTCTCATCTCTTCTCTCCTCTCCTCTCCTCTCCTCACCTCTCTTCTCCTCCTCTCCTCTTCTCTTCTCCTCTCTCTCTCTCTCTCTCTCTCTCTCTCTCTCTCTCTCTCTCTCTCTCTGTCACAGTCAAAATTTCTGACCCAGGATTGTTCCTAAAAAAACTACAGAGACAAAAAAAGATAAGAGACTGAAGGAAAATCTATTGAGTGGCCAGTCTAAGTTGAGATCCATCTCATGGGGATCAAGAACCAAGGCTTGACACCATTACTGATGCCATATTGTGCTTGCACATCTCATGGGGATCAAGAACCAAGGCTTGACACCATTACTGATGCCATATTGTGCTTACACACAGGAGCCTATCATGGTTGTCCTCTGCAAGGTCCTACCAGCAACTGACTGAGACAGATGCAGATACTTACACCCAACCAGTGAACTGAAGTCGAGACCCCTATGGAAAAATTAGGGGAAGAATTGAAAGAGCTGAAGGGGTGGGTGACCCCATAGGAAGACCAGCAGCAGTCTCAAGTATTTCAGACTCCTGGGAACTCCCAGAGACTGAGCCACCAACCAGGAGCACACATACACAGGCTGGTCTGAGCCCCACACCCTAGCACATATATATGGCCTCAGTGGGAGAAAATACACCTAATCCTCCAGAGACTTGAGGCCCCAGGGAAGGGGAGTATGCAGGGGAGGATGCACCTTCTCGGAAACAAGGAGGAGGGGGAGTGGGAACTATTGGGAAGGAGGACTGGGAATGGGGGCAATGGCTGGAATGTAAATATTTATTTTTCAGAAATAAAAGTAATTTTAAATAAAAATGCAACATTTAAATAAAAATTTTAAATGAAGAATTTAGAAAACATAAAGGCCTTGTGTCAGTTAAGGCACTGGGGTCTGGAGGATGAGCTCTCTGGCTACTGCTCAAGTGTCATCCATTGTGAAGCTGTCCTGACTCTCCAAACTAAGGCTAGGCCCAATTTTCACATGTCCCATGCTTCCTCTGACTTGACACATGCCACCCTGCATTGTATTTGCCTGTTTGTGTTTCTCTCTTAGAGACAGGGACTATGCTGGCTGGTTTTATGTCAACCTGACACAAATTGTGGTCATCTGAGAGGAGAGTGCCTTGATTGAGAAAATGCCTCCATAAGATCAGGCTGTAGGGAATTTTTCTAGTGGGTGATTGATGTGGGAGAGCCTAGTCTACAGAGCTGGTGGTCCTGGGTTCTTTAAGAAAGTAAGTTGATTGCTCCCACCCTGCAGTTTTAAGATGGCCACATCACAGCATTCATTTGAGCAACCATTAGTTCTGACTCACTGAAGCCTACTGAAGAGTTCCCAGCACCCACTCTCTACTTCAGTGAGAGATATTGTGAATAGCCACTTGGGAACAAACAAAATACTCAGAACCTTCTAGATGTCTTATGATGTGTCTTGGGGCAACTAAGAACACTCCAGCAAAGTGCTAGGATGCTAATTACAGAAACATACTCAACTGCAGCCAGAGGTGTCTTAGAAGTCCCAGGCAGTCCATTTGTTAGCACCTCAGCTGCCATGTCCAGTGAGCCTTGTCCTGCAGCAAGAGTTCTGACCAGCACAGCTGCTGCAGAGCCTCACTTAGAACAGAGCACTGCCAGAACCTGACAACAAGCAAGTGAATGAGAGCTCTGAGCTGTACTAAGATCCATTCCGTCAGCCTCCTCCCAGTCAGGAGAGAAGGCAGAAGCCACCTCGAGGAGAGTCAGAAGTAGCTCTGGGCTGGATCCAGGACTCTTCTGTTTGAGGAGACCAGTGGGTTAGACTTGATTTGCTGCCTCCTTCTGTTTCTGGAAGTCTGTAGCTCCTTTCCTCCTGACCTTGGATCTATTATCAAGACAATGACTTCTTGTGCTAATGAGTTGGTACATCAAGATACCCTGAAAAGGAAGGCAGAAGTAGGGCTCTAGGAAGAAAGGCTGTGTACCCTGACTCAAGAGACAGATGCTCTGTGGCTTCCAGTGAAGATGCAGGGGAATGGAGTCACCCCTGGTGTGGATCCCAAGTACAGTGAAGACAAGGAAACTGGCCTATGAGCCACATTTACCTTTAGGCCAAGCAATGGTGTCTACCTTCGGCCTACCCTTTCCAGTGCCTAGTGCCTGTGGAGTTTGGTGTTGGCTTTCTCCTGGTTCCTTCTCAAGGAAGCCAAGTGGATTGACCTCTTGACTCAAATCCTGTAGGACTAATGCTTTCGTGGGGCAGCTCCCAGAAACACCTAGGTGAGGCTGTTTCCCTGCATCTGGGCCTGCAGTCATTTGGCTTTGGACCTCCAAAGGGTTCCTGGCACCTGCATACTGGTAGCACCCAGCTGGCCTGTCCACATCTCACGTCAGCCACATCATGATCCGGTGAAACCTCCTCTTTCTTGTATCTGGCTGGTGCAGACACCCTAGTGTGTCCTAGTGCCCCATCTGTACACTGCAGTGAGTAGTGCATTCCTGTTAAACAGCCACAACCCACAGTCGTGGCCTGTTATGTTGTAGCAGACACTGTCCCCAGTCTGGTGTTTCTGTTCGACATTTGTTAATGCTTACATCCATGTAATACCCTTGGTACTGTGTCAGTGTTGTGCACATTGGATTAGACACTCTGCTTTGATGTGCACTTGGTGGCTTCCTTCATATGTGACTCCTCTGTTCCATGGACAGTGGCACTGATGTTCCACATTGCCTTCCAGTTGCTGCTATGGTTCTCTGAGCAGATGCTGTTGGTGCCGCTCCTGGACATATATTTTCTCATAAAAGTATATGTATTTCCATCTTGCCAAAAAAAAAAAGAAGAGGAAGAAGAAGGAGGAGGAGGAGGAGGAGGAGAAGAAGAAGAAGAAGAAGAAGAAGAAGAAGAAGAAGAAGAAGAAGAAGAAGAAGAAGAAGAAGAAGAAGAAGAAGAAGAAGAAAAGAAGAAAATAAAAAAAGATAAAGAAAAGAAAGCAGGCTGAGCAAGCCAATAAGCAGCACCCCTCCATGGCCTCTGCATCAGCTCCAGCCTCCAGGCTCCTGCCCTGTTTGAGTTCCTGTCCTATCTTCTGTCAATGCTAAACAGTGATGTGGAAGCATAAGCCAAGTAAACCCTTTCCTCACCAAGTTGGTTTTGGTCATGGTGTTTCATCACAACAATAGAAACCCTAACTAGGACAGGGACCTTGATTAAATACTCTAGCAGGCCAATATTCATTGAGTGATTCAACAGCAATTACTAATCTTGGTTTAGTGACATTGAAGTCTCAAAACATACCAAAGACAGGTAGATCCAGATCTGGTGAGTCTTCACGCCCCGTCCAAATAGCAGAATGGGATACGTCTTGATTAGGTCAAGCTTTAAGCCCTTGAATGTTGTAGCTGATGATGCACATCTAATTAATGGCTTCTTGATCAGAGTAGTTTCTGTCAGAGCATGAAGGAAGTCAGGAAAAACAATAACTCTCCAAACACTTTCATGCCCAGCATTGTTCCAGCAAAGCCCACGGGCTGAGTTCAGACAAATTCAACTTTGACGACCTTTCCGTTTCTAAGATGTGAAGGGGGAGATTGAAAGCAAGCGCCTGAGGCTTGAAGCAAACAATCTTTACCATGAGAACGTGGCAGTGTTCAAAGCAGCAGGATGCTACCCAGAAAGCTAAATGACTCAGAGCTCCTACGGAAGCATTGACCAGCAGTTAGTGATCTGAGGAATCTTATTAGAGAACTCACGTCTCACTGGATCATTATCAAAACTCACAGACCATATGCTTTCCCAGTTACGGTTGTGAGGAGAAAAAAAAAGTCTAGAAACATTTGAATGTTCAGGGTGCCACACTCCTAATGTTCTGATTACTACTGATTATATAGCACCTCAGGATAGGATGTATTACATTATTTGATGAGAAGCCTGCAAACAGTTGTGCACCGTGTTGGAGCAGATAAGACTGGCTGCAGGTGGCACTTGAAGATTATGAAGAAGGTAACCTTATTTACCTGGAGAGTTGGATCCATCTTGGAACATGGCACAGAAGGTTTCCTGAGCTCCTGTGAATTTTAGTGCTTAATGGAGAAGGGAGTGGATTTTAAACAGTCAATGAAAATGGTCTCACACACAAAAACATTAAAGAGAAAAAGTTGTAAATCATTTAGCTAAAACATCTCTGAAAGTGTCCCTGGCCAATGCCAGGCTGCATCTAGACTTTATAAAACATCTGGTCTATAATGTTCCAGCTGAGAAAGGGACTCTGTGCAGAAAAGAAGTTGCCCATGATGGAATAACTAAGAATTAAAGACCCATGGGAGGTTCTGTGAGAGAATCAAAGAATGTGGTAAAATCATGTCTAAGGAAAAACATGATGCAATATTCCTATGCCAAAAAGTTCTTCTCAATGACACAGGCAATGGTTAGAAAAGAAAGCTGGGAGTATTTTCCTTTCTGGAGTTGGTAGCGAGAGGAAACTGAACAAAACCGGACAGGCTTTCCAAGCTTTCGCTATATTTGTGGCTCAGACTTTGGAGAAGGCAGGCATTAGCTCATCCTCCTTTGTGTGTGTATGTGTGTGTGTGTGTGTGTGTGTGTGTGTGTGTGTGTGTGTGTGTGTTTATACCACTGTACTGGAAAGATTCAAGGAATAAACAGCCAATGGTTTGCCATGAAGCTCTGCCAGATAGTATAATTTGACCCTTCCCCTACAAGGACTGAACGTGATCATGTGCACATGCGGGTGAAGCCAGGTGTCTACCTCAAGTGTTCCCCAGAAAAGCTGTCCAATTTATTTTTGGAGACGGTATCCTTCTCTCTCACTGGCCTGAGTCCTTGATTCAGAGAGTCTAGCTGGCCAACAAGCCCTGGGGCTCCTCCTGTCTATCCCTCCCCCATCGCTGGAATTACCGTAGTGCACTGCTTCAGTCCAATGTTTGTTTTCTGTGGGTGCCAGGGCTTGAACTCAGATTCTCATGCCTGCAAGCACTTTAGAGATGGAGTTCTTTTTGCAGCCTATAAATATTAAATTTTGACTCTGATACTGGTGATATTTATTGACAAAGGTCCACTCTCTTTATATCTGCTAGTGTGATTTGTCACTGCAAAGAGAAAGACAGCAACAAAGCTACCAGCAAGGAGGTGGATCAGGACTGAGTGTTTAGGTCTCTCTGCTGAATCTCTGGTGAAATATGGAGATGCCTGGAAAATCAGAGCAGTCATCCACTGGGGGACAGATAGGGAAACAGGGAGCAATGTTTAACAACTTATGTATTTCTTGTCCCTTTTTGTTCTATAAACCTACATTCCTCTAAACAAAAAAAAGTCTATTAATTTAACATATTGAAACGTTCCCCTATTTGTTGCCAAGAGTGTGCAGACACACAGACAGGTCTCGTGCCCTCTCTCTTGCCCACTTCCAGCTTTTCTTGGGCAGTGACTAAGAAGCTGAAGGATCAAGAAGATATTAGGGAATTTCTGGTGCTGAAGCAACAACAGCAGCAGCAGCAACAACAACAACAACAACAAAATAAAACATATGAACAAGAAGAAAGAATGAGGACCAGCAAGATGGCTGAGCAGATAAAAGCAGTTGCTGCTGAGCCTGGCAACCTGAGTTTGAAGTTTGATTCCCTGGAATCCACATTGTGGGTGGAAAGAACAGATTTCTGCAAGGTATCCTCTGGCTTCTACAGGCCACTTCTCTCTCTCTCTCTCTCTCTCTCTCTCTCTCTCTCTCTCTCTCTCTCTCTCTCTCTCTCTCTCTCTCTCTCTCTCTCTCTTTTGGGTTTTCGAGACAGGTTTTCTCTGTGTAGCCCTGGCTGTCCTGGAACTCACTCTGTAGACCAGGCTGGCCTCGAACTCAGAAATCCACCTGCCTCTGCCTCCCAAGTGCTGGGATTAAAAGGCATGCGCCACCACCGCCCGGCAGGATCTTAGTCTCTTAAGAGATGGTTAATCTTGAGAGTCAATTTGAGTGGATTGAGAGATACCAAGAGATAAGTGGAAGCTCATCTCTGGCTGTGGCTAAGAGGGAGTTTGCAGAGACAATTAGATCATTGAGGTTCTGATATAATCAAGGCACAAATAGATTCAAAGTCGAATTAACTGTTGGAGGTATTGGAACTACGGAAAGTGGGGCCCACCTAGAGGAAGTTGGGAATGGGGCCATTGCCCCTGTTAACTCTTGCTTGTTTTTTCTCTTCCAGAGTTTCCTTCCACAGTGTCTCTGCCCTGCCACAGCACCAGTAAACAGCAGATAGGGCCAGCCATTGACAGAAACCTCTAGAAACATAAGCCAAAATAAACTACCTTCCTTTCAATTGTTTCTCTCAGATATTTGTCATGAAAACAAAAACAGAACAGGAAAACCCTACTTGACACTATTCACATTAGTCAGTTCCAGGGTGATTGTAGGTTTAGCTATGAAAGTGAAAATAGGCAAGTTAATGGGGAAGGTAACCGGTAAATGTTTTAGGAACATGGAGCAGGCAAAGATTTCTCAAACTCCAATAGAATTTATCCAAGAGGCAATTAATGGACATACTGTGAAATTATGAATTTTGGACCATCAAAAGATAAAGGCTGCACATGTAGTCCAATGATGGAGCATTTAGGTCATGAGGCTTTGGACTTGAGCACCAGCTCCAAGATAGATAGATAGATAGATAGATAGATAGATAGATAGATAGATAGATGATAGATAAATAGATAGACAGATGATAGATAGATGATAGATAGATAGATGATAGATAAATAGATAGACAGATGGTAGATAGATGATAGATAGATAGATAGATAGATAGATAGATAGATAGATAGATAGACAGACAGACAGATAATAGATGATGGATAGATAGATAGATAGATAGATAGATAGATAGATAGATAGAGCAAAACCAGAAAGCACATAAAGACATTCTCAATACATACATAGAGAAAAGGATTTATCCCATTACATATGCAGGACTTTTGTTAAACACTAAAAGAGACTTTTTTTAAAATAGCAAACAACCACAACAGATTCTACAGAGATGAGATGGAAATGTACCCAACCACATTTGTTCATTCATCAGAGCAATGCCAGCTTAAACTAAAATGGGATCTGCCCTTGGGATGATAGAAATTGAAAAGACTGATGACACCATTCATTTCCAAGGGCATGGAACAGCCTTAGAGTGCATGCAATTGGCATAAGCAATTATGCGTTTGTAAATGTGAACTGAAATTGAACAAACTCTATGACCCAGCACCTATATTCCTGGGCATGTATCCAATGAAAATGCCCAAATCTGTACTAAAAAGATATAATAGCATCATCCTTACTGCCAAAAGCTAAACAATCCAAGCATTCATCAACAGTGAGTTCGATATTTCCAAATAATGGACTGCTATATGACAATGAACACAGACTCTGCGGCAAGCAACACAAAACAACATAACACTGCATCGTGTAGTGAGACGAGTCAAGCAGGAACAATGCCATTGCAGCGAGACGAGTCATGCAGGAACAATGCCGTTTGCTCTTCTAAGGTTTGTGCTTATTTGTAACTGATACATAAGAATGGTATCTGTTGGGGACACCATATGATGTTTTGATATATGTTTATGCTGTGTAAATAAATCCTTGGTAGAATAAAAATAAATCTTCAAATACTTCATGTCTCTGTGGTGAAAAGATTAGAAATTTTTTTCTAGCTTTGTAAAGATTTATTTTAAATAATTCTTTCCTCTCGCTTTCTCTGTCTGTTTCTGTCTCTCTTCTGTCTCTCTCTCTCCCTGTGTGTTCGTGTGTGTGTGTGTGTGTGTGTGTGTGTGTGTGTGTGTGTGTGAGATCTATGTGCATATGCACACGGGTGCATATGCACACCTGTGCATGTCTCCAAAGAGGCCAGAAGAGGGCATCAAATTCCTTTGAGCTGGAGTTACAGGAAGTTGTGAGCTTCCCAATATGGGTTCTGGGAACCAAACTCTGGTCCTTGGGCAAAGCAGCAAATGTTCTTAACTTCTGAGTCACTTCGCCAGCCTCTAATCATTTAAAATACAAATTTCATTATCATTATCTATAGTCTTTCCTTGCATAATATAGTAACTTTATCAATATTGATTTATTAGTATTGATTTTCTAATCCCTGCATGAGGTACGCATCTCCATTTGTGTATGTTTGGATTCTGTGCTCATTATTTTCTACACTTCATTTTAGAGATCTTTCACCGCTCTGGTTACATTAGTCCTATGTATTTGTGAGCTCACTGGAAATGGTACTACCTCTGTGATTTCTTTGTAGATATTATACTGTTGGCATTTAGCAGCAACACTAATTTTTGTATGTTAATTTTGTATCCTGATAACACTGAACTATTCTAATTATTATTCATTCAAACGGGAGTTTGTGCCATCTTTGAGCTTTCTATTGGTAAGATCATGCTAAGGACTGAAGAAATGACTGGCCAGTTGATGAAGCTCAGTTTCCCACAAAAGCTTGAGGACCTGAGTTCAATCTCCAGCACCAACATAAAAGGCCTGAAATGTCCTATCAACTAGCAGATTAGAAACAGAGACAGAATTGTTGACCAGCCAGACTAACTGAATTAATGAGCTCCAGGCTCAATGAGAGGGCCTGTCTCAAGATGTCAGCTCTTAAGGAATGACACCTGAGGTCAACTGTTGTGCATATACAAAGCATGCACATGCATGCACATACACTTATGCATGTGCACACACAACATACACATGCATGCTTGCATGCACACACACTACACCACATACACACACAGCACACCACATATACACACAGCACACATACATACCACATGCATACCATCACACACATACAGACACATTGACTGACACACATGCACACACACACTAACACACTGTGATGGTTATTCCTGGTTGTCAACTTGACTACATCTGGAGTGAACTATGATCCCAGATCTTGAGGCTGGAAGAGTCAGGCTTCTGACCTGGATCTTGACATGGAGATCTTGAGGCATTAAAAGCTTAGGCCCAGGAAAAGTAGTACATACCTTTAATCCCAGAAGGCTGAGGCAAGCTGATATCTGAGTTCAAGGCCAGCCTGGAACAAAGCAAGTCCCAGATCCAGGCATGGTGGTACACATCTTTAATCTAGGCTACACCTTCTGCTGGAGATCTGCATAAAGACAATGGAAGAAGGAAGATTCACCTTTCTTCTCTGCTTGCATTTACTTGCCAAAACATCTGTTAGTACCTGCTTCTTCAAGATTCCAGATTCCACAGAAGACCAGCTGAAACAACTAGCCTTGTGGGACTGAGCAACTATTAGATCCTTGGACTTCCCATTCACAACTGCCCATTGTTGGGATAGTTAGACTACAGACTATAAGTCTCTACAATAAATTTCCTTAATATATAAAAATATTCCATAAGTTCTATGACTCTAGAGAACCCTGACCAATACAGAAGCTGATGCCTGGAGTGGTTCTAGAGGAGCAGAAGTATAAGGGATGAATCTTCTAATGATCTGGAATTGGCTTAATAATTTATTTACCAGCACCTTCAACTGCTGAAACCTCTCCAGACACTCTCTCTCCTGGGAGCTCAGAGAATATGAAAGGCCTGTGGTGGAAACTATATTTCAAACTTGAAGAAGCAATTAATTGCCTTTGGTTATCTTGATCCATCAGTTGTGACTGGCGATGAATTAGGTGATCCAGTATAAGAAATTTTCCAGTTTGAGGGAAAATAAGGAAAATGATTTTGCTGGCTTGATACTCTTAGCATCTCTGGAAAATTGATGAAGAAAAGGAATGAACTGCATGATAAAACTGACCAGCTCCAGAAGAAAATAAACAATCTAAAGGTTTCTAGGTGTGCCCTTGAAGAGAATCTTCTCTCCAGCAGCCATAGAGCTTGAGCTGCAGAAAATCAAACCTAAGCCCTTGGCCAAATTACAGTGAAAAATTCAAGTCTCAGCCTCAGACGGTGTCAGCAGTTAAAGTAAGGGCATCAATTGGCCAAAAATGGGATTCTATAACTTGGGATTGGACGTGAATTTTGAATCCTTAGATTCTCAAGACTTTATCTCACCTGAGGAAGTAGTACCCTTAGCCCCACCCCTTGAAATATTGCCCTTTTCACCTAAGGAAATTAATCCTTCATTGTCTGCTAAACCAGCAGTGACTTTCTCTGAAGAAAATGTCAGGCAAGACAATACTGATGTTCCTCAAGGCCCACCAATAGTTTCTTCTAGACCTATAACCAGGCTCAAGGCAAAGCAAGCCCCTAGAGGGGAGGTAGAAAGTGTAGTCCATGAGGAAATTCGATACACTATTAAGGAGCTTAATGAGTTTCCTAATTCATTCAAGCAGAAGTCTGGGGAGTATGTGTGGGAATGGATTTTAAGAGTGTGAGATAATGGTGGAAGAGACTAGATCAGGCTGAGTTTATTGACATGGGCTCTCTGAGTGGAGAGTCTAGGCTTAATACGGAAGCTTGCACAGTTTAAAGGGTTTCAGAATGGTTGGCTGAAGCATTAATCAAAAGATGGCCTACAGAAAAGGAGTTGGAGATGCCTGATATTCTTTGGCTTAATGCTGATGAAGGAATATTAAGGCTCAGGGAAATTGCAATGCTAGCGTGGACACACACACTCATGTACACACACATTTTTTAAGCGATCAGGGCATCTGCAAACCAGCCATCTGACTTACCATGTGTGATGCTCCTTTCTCTTTTCTGGCCAGGAATTTTAGTCCAAGGTTTGATGAATGTGGTGAACATTCACAGTCTCGTTTTGTCCCAGATCTTGAAAAGGTCTCTATTTTTTTCTCTATGTAGAATGATATTGGTGATTGGTTGACATGTGGCTGATACTATGCTATCTTTCATCAGTGTCTAAGTTTTCAGCTTTGATACGGAAAGGATGCTGAATTTTTGCGCACTACTTTTCTCCATGTGTTGAGATGGCTGTGTGGTTTTGCCCTACATTGCTGTGCTGTGCTGTGTATCATGCTTTTGAAATTTCATGTTACACCATCTTCACACACACACACACACACACACACACACACACACACACACACCATCCCCCAGGATAAAACTTGCCTGGTCATAGCAGATGACACTTTAATGTGCCTCTGTTTTTAGTTTGTGGCCTTCTGCATCTATCTTCAAGGATAACAGTTTTTTGTTGCTGTTGTTTGAGGCCTGCCTGCTTTGGACAGCTAGGCTTACGGAGTGGGCTCAGAAAACATCTCCCTTAGAATTGCTATTACTCTAGATGTCTGCGAGCATCCTATGGAGGAGACGTCGGTTCTGGAGCTGTCTTTAATGAGAGGCTTTTATAACTAACTCAATCTTGTTACTTGTTATTCTGCTCACCTGTTCTGTTTCTTCACAACTCAGCCTTGTTAAGGTGGACTGACGCAGAAATGCGTCTCTCTGCTTATCAGATCTGTCAGCCTAGAGTTGAACACAAGAACCTTCAGACTTCTTGGCATGTCTGTCCTCTGACTTAGAGCATCGCGTCATT
>NW_022196903.1:75863370-75915933 GCF_008632895.1 Mastomys coucha
AAGAAGAAGAAGAAGAAGAAGAGACAAAATTCTAGCATAGCTCAGGACAACTGAATAGGATATGTTGTTCAATTCCTTGAATGTAACAAAATTTTAGTTTTTTAAATTTATTTATTTTATGTCTATGAGTATTTTGCTATATCTATGTACCACTAGGTATGGGAGCATGGTACCCTCAGAGGTCAGAAGGGGATGTTGGATATTCTGGAACTGATGTTGCAGATGGTTGTGAGTCACCATGTGTGTGTTGGGAATTGAATTCTGGCCCTCTGAAAAAGCAACCTGTGCTCTTGACCCCTAAGCACTTATAGCAACATTTTAATTGCCTAACAGTGTCTTTGACCTTAGGAATGGTGACGATGGATTTTAAATTTTGACATACGTCCCAATCACCTAGAGAGTTTGATAGAACACAAATTGTTCCATGCCCTCATCACCTCTTCTGCATTCCTGGTTTCTGAGTCAGTTGGGGTAGAGGTGTCATTCATTTTCATGGACTGGATGAAATCTCATCATTTTCAAATAGAGGATCAAAGTGGGTGTATGAAGGCAGCAGCCATGTTCTTGAGAGCCGTTCCGTCCCCAGTGTTCTTGGAAGGAGATACCTTTTGCTTCCATGCTCTTTCCGTGTTTATAGTTTTAACAAACCATCACAAACCCTTCAATAATGAAAGAAACAGATGCATACATTATAAAACTCAGGATCCCTCTCAGCCACATTTGATGCAAGGGAATCTAATTAACAAGCTTTCAGGTCTGTAACCAGAGCCCAGAGCGGTTTCCCCACATAAGCAGGGGCTTTTTACAGTTGCTGTGCAGTGAGAACTGAGCTACTGACAGGTCTCTGCGTCTTCCCAAGTCCTAGCATGCTGTCTTTGGCACTGAGAAGCCAATGAGATTCACAGCAGTGCCGTATAAATAGCTCTGTTTGCAGAACTCAAGAAAATGGTAAGCCCCAACACATCCAGTCACCCGAGGAGGTTCTATAACATTAGGGTCCCCAGAGGGCACCTGGCTGGGGGGGGGGCAAAGAGAAGGCTCCAGAAGAGGAAGGCAGCCACATCCCAGAGCCTGAGTTTTAGAGTATTGCCTAAAACTCAGTGGGGAGTAAGCCATAAGGCTCAGATGTGAGTGCATGCTGCACCTGGGATCCAAAGCAAATGAACAATTATTCTTTCCAAAGTCATTTGAAATCAAGTTATTTACTGAGAATATCACACATAAGTGATGCATTGCCCCCTCCTCCCCATCCCACTCCTCCCATGTCCCTCCTCCTTCCCAAATTCATAGCCTCTTTTTCTTTAATACTGTTTCTCTCTCCCTCCCTCTCTCTCTCTCTCTCTCTCTCTCTCTCTCTCTCTCTCTCTCTCTCTCTCTCTTTCTCTCTCTCTCTCTCTCTGTGTGTGTGTGTGTGTGTGTGTATGCTCACTGAGTTCATTCAGTGTTGCCTGTATAACATGTGTCCAGGGCTGACCATTTGTATGTGGGAGCTCATCCCTGAAGTAAATGGCTTCTCTCCGCCATTGATCACCTGTAACTTTTTATCTGGAGGTGGGACCTTATGGAAACTCCCCTGTCCACATTGTCATGTAAACTAGTGTTGTCACCAGGGCACCAGTATAGAAATTTTTTATTGTACAGAAGGCTTTGCATTGTAATTTCTTCACTTTCCAGGAGATGCCAGAGGAATCGTTCCAACCACATCCTGTTAAAATTCAAATCTCATAATGTGCCCTGGTTTTCTGATGTACAGAACCTTGCTTTAAAGTGTATTCCTTTGTGTGGAAGGAAAATATATTAATCATAAAGATTTAGAAATGCTGAAAAGTAGAGAAAAGGAAATCGTAAGCAATTACAAGACTGTTACAGTGCTAATTTTGATGGGTCTCTTACCATTGTCTCTCTCCCTCCCTCCTCTGTCCTCCCTCCTCCCTCCCTCCCTTCCCCCATTCTGGGTATGAGGAGGTTACTGATAATCTTTGGGGGTCATTCTTTAGATTACACACATACACACACACACACACACACACACATACACACACAGACACGGGGCAGTGGCTGTAGATACAGAGGGAGAGATTTTAAAACAGAACCTAATTTTTGAATCTTTGGTTCCCCTTTGGTGGGCTGTTTAGGAAGAATTGGAAGGTATGGCTTGCTGGAGGGTGTGTGTCAGTGGGAGTGGACTTAGAGATTTCAAAAGCACAGACTAAGCTTAGTCTCTGTCTCTGTGTCTCTGTCTCTGTGTCTCTGTCTCTGTGTCTCTGTCTCTGTGTCTCTGTCTGTCTCTGTGTCTCTGTGTCTCTGTCTCTGTGTCTCTGTCTCTGTGTCTCTGTCTCTGTCTGTCTCTGTGTCTCTGTCTCTGTGTCTGTCTGTCTCTGTGTCTCTGTGTCTCTGTCTCTGTGTCTCTGTCTGTCTCTCTGTCTGTCTCTGTCTCTCTCTGTCTCTCTGTCTCTGTCTCTCTCTCTCTCTCTCTCTCTCTCTCTCTCTCTCTCTCTCTCTCTCTCTCCCCTCTCTCTCTCTCCCCTTCCCAGGGATCTCAGCTACTTCTCCAGTGCCCTGTCTGCCTGCCTGCCACCATGATTTCCACTATGATGATCATGAACTAACCCTCTAAAGCAGTAAGTAAGGCCCCAATTAAATACTTTTTTCTTATAAGTTGCCTTGGTCACGGTGTCTTTTCACAGCAGCAACTAAAACAGTATATAAGCTAAAGTTGAGTACTCATAAGCAAAATTCCGATGCACAGGGCTAGAGAGAGGCCCAGTGGTTAAGAACACTTGCTGCTCTTAAAGAGGACCAAGATTCTGTTCACAATAGTGACTCACAACTGCCTGGAACTGTAGTCCCAAGGGAAACAACAGTTTGTGAAGGTTTTTTTGTTTGCTTGCTTGCTTGCTTGTTTTTTTGTTTCTCCTTGCCTCTGCAGGCATTACATGAACATGGTGCACATACAGACAGATAGGTAAATCCATATTCACATAAATAAAAATAAAACATTTAAAATCCCCATGCATCTCTGATTATTCTTTATAATAAAACTTAGAGGGGCTGGAGAAATGGCTTGGCAGTTAAGAGCACTGACTACTCTTCTGAAGGTCCTGAGTTCAAATCTCAACAACCACATGGTGGCTCACAACCATCTGTATGTAAGGAGATCTGACTCTCTCTTATGGAGTGTCTGAAGACAGCTACAGTATACTTACATATAATTAATAAATCTTTTAAAAAATAAAATAAAACTTAGAAATAAAGTCACTGGATCAAAGGGCTAAATCCTGTCTGAAACCACTAATAGGCAATACAAATTGTCTTTTACAGAGTTTATATCCTTTTAGAACTCTACTAGCAAAGATGCAATGCCAAAGCCCTAGAGATAAGGTACACATCTGTCTTTTGGTGACAGTGGGGACAATGGGTGACTAGGGATCTGTTTTCAACCTTTGAATTCTCTGTTCCTAGCTATAACTTCCTCTGTTTGGATTTTGCAGTCTTCATTGTAAGGCTTATTTTCATGTGCCTAATTATACTTCTAAAGAGAACTGAGTGTGAGGCAAAAAATTAAATATGACTATTTGGGGAAAGGAGCAATTATTGAGTTAATAAATTTTAAGTTCTAAAAGAACTCTTTCTAATTGAACCAATTTATCTGGTGCCCTCTATTTTGGAAAAAAAAAATAGTCTGTATATAGTGTTGATGGATGAATTATTTCTGTTGAATGTCATATGTATGAGAAACTGACAGTTTGAGGTACATATTTTACATCCATACATGAGATTTTTTTAAAAAAAAAGTCTCTAGGCATAGAGCTAAAAATATGGTTTATCAGTTAAGAACACTTGCTGCTCTCACAGAGGACCTGGCTTCAATTCCCAGAGCACACAGGGTGGCTTATAATTGTCTGGAACTCCATTCCTAAGGGATCCACTGCCCTCTTCTGGCCTCCATGGGTACCACGTCTGCATGGTGCACATGTATGTGCAGACAAAACACTCATCACATAAAAGTGAAAAATAAATCTCAAAGTTTTCTAGACAGATATTAGTATAATAAAATATAACCATTCTCTTCTCATGCTGATGTTGTTTCTAACTCAGAAACTTACCATGCTTAAAAACCACATACTCCCTCTAAAACATGCCTGCTGTGCCATGTTCTTATGTCTCCTCCCTCCCCTCCCCCTCCCTCCCTCCCTCCCTCCTTACTTCCCTCCTTCCCTGTACATTCCTAGTAACTATCATGTAAATGGAAACTCTCAATCAGTTTAGATGTAACACTACATTTTGTTTAAGGCTTTTAAAGACCAGCTTCTTCCTCTGACACAAACTGAACCACGGCAGAAGCTCCCTCATCAGTTCTCACTCCCTTTTGCATAAAAGCTTTCCAAACAGACAGAAGCCTCTGTCCCCACTCTGGCTGAGCAGACCACACTGCCATCCCTATCACCTCCAGTTCGCAAGGGTTTATACAGCTCAGTGAGTGCCACACGGAATGAGGGGCTGAGAGGGAGGAATGACCAGCAAATAGCTCTAGCCAGCCCTGGGTTCCTAAGTTAGAAGAACTGGGAAAATGTCACACAGAGTCATTACACATAAAGCAGGGGGAAAGTGTGTGTGTGTGTGTGTGTGTGTGTGTGTGTGTGTGTGTGTGTGTGTGCTTCCCTTTACGGTTATCATCATTAACATCTGTCATTGTGGTGCAAGGGTGGAAAGTTGGGTGATTTCTGTTCTGTCATTGCCTCATTGGTTGATATTGCCCCTCCAAGCCATTTTCACACCAGCCAACTCAGCTTGACATATTGGTACTGACCGTCCTCTAGGCAAGGTGGTACAGGATGTGAATGAGCCTCCAGAAGCCAAAATTTAGCCCAAACAAGACATACTGCATACCAGACGATAATCCTTCTGAAAGGACAGCTAAGGAAGAGAGCCTGGTGGCTAAAGATAGCTCATCAGCACCATGGAGAGAAGAGGACACCCCCTTAGCAGTTTGTGGAAGCCCAAGCCCAGATGCCCCCCTTTTTGACAATTTATCACCCATGTAGTTTTACAATTTAATGTCAGCCAAAAATAAGTGAGCCTTGGACACCTGTTGGAGGACGCGGCTGAGTGAATGATAGATATGGATTCCCCGTCAGGCTGGGCACTAACAGGAGCTTGGCATAGGAACACAGACTTGCTGCAGGTGAGTTTGAAAGAATGAGACTGAGACCTGGCAGTGAGACTTGTCTGTTGCTCTGTATTGGTAGACCACTGGGATCCCCAGCTGTCCCAACAGCTCTCTTCTCCTAGAATGTCTATCGTGAGCCTTGGATTGTACATGCCCCAGGATAGCTCTATGAATGCCGACCAACACTTACTTGCTTAAACATTATCAGACAGCCATTCATTCTCTCTTTCTTGATTGTAGAGTGTGAACTCTGTAGATGTAAATATGGTGCTGCCATATTGGGCACACCTGGGAAAGGAAAGAGGATGAGCCAAGCCATGCCATGGGGCAAGGAAACGGGAGGCAGAGAGGCTTCAAGGAGGAAAGGGCAGAACTCTGCCCACTATGATCGTACAGGCACGTGGTGAGGAGGGGAGGCGATCCCTCTAACCCAGACCTTCCCAACTGCTTTAGCCACGTGGGAGTCGCTCACTCACTACTTGGAAACTTTACTATGATTTTGACTATGGTTTGGCCTCTCTGAAACTCATACTCAAACTCAGTCCCCTTTCTGAGGTAATGAAAAGTACATCTGGGTGAAATCCCTGAGAGTGGTTAGGTGACTGCCCTTGTGAGTGGAATAATCCACTTTGTCCGTAGATTAATGAGTTAAGGAGCTCTCTTACGAGTCCCTGCTATGAATGCCCATTTGGCTAAGTCTCTTTTGAGTCCCATGTCTCAGGCCTTGCCTTCTGACATTCTGTTTCAGAACTATGTCTGCAAAAGCTCATCATCAAACATGACCTTTCAATCTTGGATTGGCCAAAATAAATCTCTTTAGTCTTGCATTATTACCACTAGAAAGACCAAATGCCCTAAGGCCAGATGATCCAATAAAGAAAGCAAAACCCCTATCTTAGTCATTGTGGTACTGCATCAGAAAATGGGGCTGCAGATATTTCCTCACCATACCAGTTTCTCTTTCTTTGGCTCTATTCCCAGTAATGACATTGCAGGATGGTGGCTCTACTTTTAATTTTTTTGAAAAGTCTTCATACTTCATACTGCCTTTCGTAGTGGCCACTAATTTGCATTCCCATCAATGATGCATAAGAGCTTCTCATTACATTGATCAAGATACGGAATCAACTCACATATTCTTTGCTAGATGAATAGCAAAACAAACGAGGTGCATATTCACAATGTAATGCTAGTCATCACAAGAAGAAGGGAGTATGGTTATTCACAGAAGCATGGGTAAACCTGGTGGGTGCTGTGTTAAGTGAAACGAGATAGGCTCAAATGCAAATATCGCATGGTGTCATCTCTATACAGTTCTTAAAGTCAAAGTCATAGAATTAGAAGGTAGGATGCTAGTTACCAGGGACGAGAGAGACATTGGGTGAGACTCAGTTGAAAGGAACAGAGAGTAGTTAGATGGGCACAGTAAATATGAAGGTCTGTTGTACACCATGACAATAGTTAACAATCATACAGTACATTAGAAGGTAGGATGCTAGTTACCAGGGACGAGAGAGACATTGGGTGAGACTCAGTTGAAAGGAACAGAGAGTAGTTAGATGGGCGCAGTAAATATGAAGGTCTGTTGTACACCATGACAATAGTTAACAATCGTATAATACACACACACGTGTGTGTGTGTGTGTGTGTGTGTGTGTGTATCTTCTGACCATCACAGAAGATGAGGCTAGGTAGCCAGAAAGCACTCAGACAACACTTATATTGGCAGACTCAGACAAACATCTAAGTAATATATAACAATAATGCATGTCCTTTAGGAAGCGCAGGACAGAAGAGCATGATCTTCAGGTGCCAAACAAAACAAAAATGTTGCAGACAAAACATTCAGCAGCTGTATCAAAGGGCTGAAAGGAGGGATGCAGAAGCATACATGCAAGAGATGTGTCTTATGAGAAAGTAGAAACGTGGGAAAGACAGAAATCGTGAGGAAAATTTAAAGACAGGATTACTCCCTAATGGATTTTTAAACAGTAGCCTGTGCTCTTAAGAGTTTTAGCCTGTGGAAATTGCCCACAGAGGCTGGTAGTGGGAGTATAAATGTCACCAAGTAATGCCCACCTCACTCCACTGCTCACATGGGCATTTTCCGCTCAGTGATATCTCTTTATTTAGAATAAATACAAACAAACAAACCTAACTCATCACTCAGGAGTCAGGGAAAGCTTTCAAAACATTCAGAGGAAAGCCGGATTGGATGTGGGACACCTAGCATGTCTGTTCACAGCAGTAAAACACCAAGTAAGACAAACAAACATGTATTTTCGATATTTGCTTGAAGATAAGACTGATCTGAGGACTTGTTGAAGACAGGTTGCTAAGCCTGGAGAGATGGTTAGGAGCACTGGCTTCTCTTGAAGGGGCTCCATATTCAGTTCCAGGACTTACATGACAGTTCACAAGCATTCATAACTACAGTCGCAGGGCACCTGATGACCTCTTCTGGCCTCCATGGATACCTGCACTCACACGCTCCCTTTATACATATACACTCACGATTAATAATAAAAATCTAAAAGCCCTTTAAAGGAAGCTACTGAGAAAAATTACTCAACTGATAAATCCTAAAAATGCAGAATTAAAATATAAGTGAGAAAGGTAAATTAGAAACGCATCATTCACACTTAAAATATTGTTTTTACAAATTTGACCAGTATAACCTAAGGGTAAAAGGCAAACACTACCTTAATTCTTAATTCAAATTTAGAAACCATGCAAAAATACCTGCTATCATCATTTACAGTTTAACATGTCTTAGAAAGTAAAAGTAATTCAGTGTGACTAACAATGTGATGGAAAACTAAAACAGTCAAATGAATGAAAGTTTAGTAACCCGGTTAGGATGTGTACGTCCACATGTTAACTCATTCCTATATGTAACCTGGAAGCTTTTCTTTGTTCTACCATTAAAAAGAAAGACATTATATTTAAAATATAAACTATAAAATATACTGAAATAAATGTAATCCAAAAAACTAATAAGGGGGCCTGGAGAGATGGCTCAGTGGTTAAGCACTCGATGTTCAATCATGAATACCAGACTTTAGATCCCCAGCATCCATTTCAGACAGTTCATTAATACCTGCAACTCCAACTCCGTAGGCTCTGGCACCCTCTTCTGGCTTCCTTAGGCACCCGCACACAAGTACATGTATACACACACACACACACATACACACAAACACACACACACACAAACACACACACACGCTCACACATACATATATACACAAGTCCACCTGGACACACACAAACACTAAAACGTTTTATCTATTTATTTTTTTAAAAAAGGACTCACATGGCTCACTGCTCTGGCAACAAGCCTGCTCTTCCTTCCTGTTCTCTATCCAGCAGGTGGCTCTTTACTCTCTGCTGTAAGTCTGGTTTCTTCCTGTTGTCCCTTCAGTCCCAGACTGCATTATAATATATGATAAATAAAATGCATCAGAGATTTGGGGGTGCAGCATACAGGTAAGGCACTCTCGCAGCATGCAGGAGGCTCTGAAATCCAGAAAAATAAGCTGGCGCAAGAGGCGTGGCTCAGCGTCACTAGCATTGACTCTCCTGATGACTTCTGAGTATGTATTGTAGTATCTGAAACATTGTTTTAGCCTTCTTTCTGTTGCTATGATAAGACACTCTAACCAAAAGCCACCAAGGGAGAAAAGGATTTACTTGGGTTACACTTCCAGGCCACAGTCCATCACTGAAGGAAACAGGAGACCAGAACTCAGTTAAGAGCGTGAAGAAACCATGGAGGAACACTGCTTGCTGGTCACCATCAGGACGTGACCACCCTACCTTTCTTATACAGCCCAGCATGTACAAAGCATTAGGCTTGGTCTCCAGTTGGTTGTGATGTTTTGAATAAAAATGGTGCCCAGAGGCTCATATAATTTTCATTCATAGTACTTGGTTGATAAACTGTTTAGGAAGAATTAAGAGCCGTGGCCTTGTTGGAGGAAGTGTGGCCTTGTTGGAGGAGGTGCATTTTTCAGGGTGGCTTTGAGGTTTCAAAAGCCTATGATGGGTCCACTGTCTCTCTTTGCCTACTGCCTGTAGATCAGGATGTGAAGCTCTTCAGCACTATGCCTTCCTCCTAGGATGTTAATAGACTAACCCCCTGAAACTGTAGGCAACCCCCCCAGTTAAATGCTTTCTTTTACAAGAGTTGCCATGGTCATGGTGTCTCTTCACAGCAATAGAACAAGAACTAAAACAGCGGTGCACTACAGACATTGAGGCAGGACTACCAGAAGTCCAAGGCCAGCATCTGCTACATAGCAGGAGTTTGAGGCCTGCCAGGGATAAATGAGACCCTGTCCTAAAAATATAAAATGAAAATGAATGCTCCGGGCTGAAGAATGATGATAACATCTAAAACTCTGGATCCATAAAACGAATTGAAGGATTTGGGGAATGATTCCTCTGGGCTACAACGGCTTCTCTTTGGAGCTTGTAAAAGCTTAGAGAACAACACTCAGGACTGTGAATGCCCAGACCCAGTCTCTTCTGGCCTGAAGGGCTTCCGCTCGGAAATCTGTCATGTTTAACAGATTGATTCCACATTGGGATCTGTTCTGGAGAGTTAGTGTTTTGCTTTGGCGTCTTGGATGGAGCCGAGCAGCTGTCATGACATGTGATAGATAAATCACCTGACAATGTGGTCTAGACAGAGGCTACTGTAGACTGACCTCAGAGAGGGCGCTTGCCTTGAAATGCTTGCCGAGAAAAATGTTGACAATGACATGACTAGGAAAAGTCTGTCTGAGCACCAGAGAGTCCTTGGGAAACGCAAGAGAAGCAAAAAGCAGAGATTCCAAGAGGCATGACTAGTTGGTGAGGTGTTTGAATACAAAGGACTAAAGGTAGACACTGCAGTCGTCTGTCAGTACCAGCAGCTCTGAGGAAGAGCTGCATTCTTCTGAAGAACAAAGCTTTCTTCACCACCTGTAATGCCCCCGAATGTGAAATGTTTCCATAGGCTCCTGTGTTTGAACACCTGGTCCCAGCAGGTGGCTTCATTTGGGAAAACTGTGGATTCTTAAGGAAATGGAGTATTGCTGGGGAAGTTGGCACTAGGGGCAGGCCTTGTAGCTTTGTGGATGAGCCTACTTCCTGTTCACTCTCTACTTCCTGCTATGCATCCACAGTGACCAACTATCGCCCTGCACCTGCTATCCTGCCTTCCCTGACTGCTGCTATGTTTTTCCACAATGGTGGGCTTCATCCCTTTGGAGGTGCAAGCTCAAATAAACCCTTTCTCTCTTAAGCTGCTTTTGTCGGGGGTATTTAATCACAGGAATAGAAAATAGGAAATAACAGCACCTCTCCATGTGAAAAACACCATGCTTCACTAGCCTTGGCACGTCTGATAACTTCCAAGTGTATATTGTGGTATCTGAAGCATTGTGTTAGCCTTCTTTTTACACTATAACCAAAACACTACATAAAACACTATGACCAAAAGCAGCGCAGGGGAGGACATGACTTATTTAGCTTACACTTCCAGGCACTGGCCATCGTTGAGAGAAACCAGAGCAGACAGGCAGGAGCCTGAAGCAGAAACAGTGGAGGAAGACTGCTGGTGGACACTACGAGCCCCATGCCCAGCTAGCTACACTTATCATATAGCCCAGGACCACCAGCCTAGGGTTGGTGCTGCCCACAGTGGGCATAGCCCTCCTACATCAATTAACAACCAAAACAATCCCTCACAGATACGCCATTCTGATCTGGGCTATCACCTAAATGAGACTTCCTTTTCAGATGATTCTAGGCTAATGTTACCTTGACACTTAAACCTGACTAGGAGAAGCATGATATAAAATGTCTACCTTTCCAGAGATGACTTCCTTTGGGAATGAAAGATAAACCTGGTTCTATTTAAATGAATGTAAAAAAAAAATTATCAGTTGCTAAATACCTTCTTCTAGAGAAGTGTAGTTGATAACTGCCCACAGGTAGTATAAGATGCCATGTGTCACTGTGCCCTGTGAGATTGTGAAACTAAATCCCTTGTCAGAAACTAAATATAAGTTTAAATACACCTAGTTGTGTCTGAAATTCCCATAATATAAGACCATGCTGCCTTTAGAAACATTGGATGCGGGTGCCCTGACCAGGCTTGAGAACTAAGATTAGAAAAAATCAAATGCACTTGCAGGGGTGCAGAAGGTTACTGAAATACAGACTTGAGAATTTCCTCTTTAGAAAAAATATCACTTGATACAGAAACTTATGTTTGAGAAAACAATATGAACATTTTTGTACATTCATTATAGTGTCAAATAATAATTATGGCTGGTAATCTTTGAAAAATACCATTGAAGCAAAATTATAACATATTTTTTGAAAGACAAGGACAAAAATTAGAAAGACAGGGATAAAATTCCTAATAAAAGTATCGATTTTTTTTAAAAAAATGAACATAAATTCTAAGTACTTCCTATAAGAATAGTAATTGAAATATAATTCAATCTGTTTAGTTCAGAATAAATTTATTTTATTTTATGTATATGAATGTTTTACCTGGGTGTGTGTATGTGCACCATATGTTTGCCATGCCAATATGGACCAGAAGTGGGCATCAGATCCCCTGAAATTGGCGTTGTGAGTCGCTATATGGGTGCTGGACTTGGGTCCTTTACATAAGCAGTAAGCGCTCTTAATTACTGAACCACTTCTCTAAACACTGGACTTTTTTAATTGAGTAAAAACATGTAAGTTTAACTAAAGCCAACAAGCAAAGAATGACATGAGCAGTCTATGGTGTTACCAGATGTCTGCACTCTGCACAGGGGGACCTCTCCTCTGTATGTCAGAATCTGTATTTTACATTAGTCCATATAAGCTGGAGCTTAGCAGCAACTTCAAATTGTGCTGCTTCACAGTGAGAGTTTGCTTCCTGCTCATGCTTAATTCCCGAAACGACCTGGTAGGGCCTGTGCCACACACACAGTCACCTGGGAATTCAGTGTGAACCAGACCTGTTGTCTTACAGGTGTGTCTTCTGGAGCAATGGGGATGCACAGATGAAAAGACCACAAGGAACAATCTTCCTTCCTCCTTCCCCTCCCCCTTTTTTCTATATTTTAGGATAGACACGGAACAATAATCTCTGCTTATAGTCTATTGGTCTGAAGTAGTCACATTATCTCTGCCTGATTGCAAGGGAGGAGCTGGACAGAAAAACAAGGAATTGTATGAAAATTTATCTATAGTAATTATATATATGGTAAATGTATATATGATATATGTGGCAATGCTATCAGAATACATAGTAGATCAATTAGGATGACTAATAAATATAAATATTAAGTCACATATATAATGTTTGATGTTTTAACGTGGGTTCACAAGGTAACGAGGCTGGTCATCTGATTCACTAGGAGAATGAATGAAGCTATCAAAACTCATTAACCACATGAAAGAAAATGAAAATTAACTTCTTTCATTTGTTTTTGTGTATGTGTGTTCAATTGTTTCCATTAGACTTCTTTTGCATGAATACAATGCTTCAAATAACACACGAAGCTGTGCAGTTTAAAATATGTGTGTCTACATAACATATGTTTAATAAATTATTTTACATATATATTTTAAATTCTTATGTATTTTTATTTTATGTGGTGGGGGGATTGCCTGCATTGATATCTGTGCAGATGTGTTCTCAAAAGCCATGGGAGTAGAGTTACAGATGGTTGTGAGCTACCTGGGAATCAAACCCAGATCTTCTGTGAAGTATAACCACTGAGCCATCTCTCCAAACCCTATTTTACATTTTTTAAAGCTATGTTTCACTTAAGCAATGCTTTTTTTTTCCGTTCTTTTCACAATGTCCTGGGATTTTTTTCATTATACAAGGTACTGATTATATAAGACATGTCCATCTATGTATGCACGTGATGTGCTTTGAGCATAGTCTCCTACCCTGCCCTGATACCCTCCCTTTTAACTCCACTCACCCATTAGCTCCACCACCCATTAGCTCCACCCACCCATAAGCTCCACCCACCCATTAGTTCCACCTACCCATTAGTCCTTTTCAACCCTTAGACAGTTTTCATTCTACCTTTATTCATTTACTTTAAAAAACGATTTATTTTATTGATCTCATTCACTTTTGCCAATACAAAATAAAATCACAAGATAAACATATAACTTTGAGGTAAAAACCAGACTAAACACTGACAAGAAAATCCAGGAGACAGAGGAAATAGCTAGCATTTGGCAAGGCTTTCTCAAATCAGAACCAAACAACCCACACAATGTTAAAGTAAATGTGACCACATAAAATCATTGAGGTTTTACGGCCACATGTAAATTTAGGAAAAATAATATTATTAAAAAATGTTTCAAATATTTCTGACAGGCAAAGTGTTAGTATCTAAAATACAAAAAAAAAAAAAAAATTAAGGGAAAAAATGAGTAGAGGGCTAGAGACATGGCTCAACATTTAAGAGCACTGGCTGTTCTTCCAGAGGACCCAGTTTCAATTCCCAGCACCCACTTTGCAGCTCACAACCATTTGTTACTCCAGTTCACGGGAATGCAATGCCCTATTCTGGGCACCAGACCAAAACACTTCCCAACTCCCCCATACAAACACTCAGACAATAAAGTTAAAATAAAAATGTCTAGACAGTAAATCAATGAGACAAAGCCAGGGAACATGAGTAGAGATGTATAAAAGGGGACATCTAGATAGGCAAAAGCTCTAGTGGCTGGGAAAATGACTTTATACCTGTGGTATAACCACTAAGACAGACTTAAAAAAAACTAAAACAGCTTTCCATACTTAGTCCTAGGTGCTGGAGAGGTGGCTGAGTGGTTAAGAGCACACACTGCCCTTAAAGAGGACCTGAGTCCAGTCCCCAGCAGGCCACCAGAGAGGCCACAAACACCCGTGACTCCACCTCCAGAAGATCTGAGGCCCTATTCTGGCCTCTGTAGGCACTGCACTCATATGTACACACCTCCGCACACACTTAATATCAGATCTGCATATGTATAAACATCATGCTATATAAATGTGAAAATAAGTGTTTTGCATGAGTTGTGTGAATGTCACCAGTGTTACACATTCCACATGCCAGCAATTCCACTCAGAATTGATCATACAGAGAAAAAAATCAATATGAGGATGTTGCTCAATGCTGAAGTGCTTGTCTAAATTAGGGAAGGCCCTGGTTTCAATCTCTTGAACTTCAGATAGGCAGGAAGGAAAGAAGAGAGGAAGGAAGAAAGGAAACATCATAGCCGCAGGCTTTGGAGACAAAAGTAAGGAACATTTATTGTAGTCTTGTCTTTTATGTGGTTTATTTTTGAAGATGTGTGTGTGTTTGTGTGCATGTGCGTGTGTGTGTGTGTGTGTGTGTGTGTGTGTGTGACCACAGAGGCCAGAAGAGGGTGCTGAATCCCTGGAGCTGGAGTTACAGACTGTTGTGGGTCCTATGGGGTGTGTGCAGGGAACTGAACTCTGGTCCTTTGCGAGGTCAGAGCATACTCTTACCTACTAAGTCACCCTCCAGCCCTGTAGCATTGTCCTCGGTGGCAACAACTCGAAGTGAATTCTCATGAAAAGAAAAATGAATGTGTAAGCTAGACTGCACTTACAGCATAAAAATAATATTTAGCCATTGAAAAGAATGAATTAAATCCATGCCGACCAGCTCTTGGGAGTGTTTGGACAAGGTTTCAGGCAAGAAAAATAGCATGCATGAGGAGCACAATGGAAATCCCCTGTTTGCATTTACCAGCAAGGGTATTATGTGTTTGTGGTTCTGCCTGCCTACAGAAAGCCTGGACAAACACGCAAGGATTTAGACTACTTTGTCAAGAGGATTTACTTTGGGATGGGTGATTGTCTTGGGTGTCAAGGAAGAACAGTGGAATGGGAACAGATGGATATGAGACTAAAGCAGGAAATAACTAGCTTTCAGAGAGAAATTGGATGATCAGGGTGTACAATCGGTGTGTGTGCAGACAGGGTGTACAGTCAGTGTGTGTGCAGTCAGTGTGTGTGCAGACAGTGTGTGTGCAGACAGAGTGTGCAGTTGGTGTGTGTGTGTGCAGACAGGGTGTGCAGTCAGTGTGTGTGCAGACTGGGTGTACAGTCAGTGTGCATGCAGACAGGGTGTGCAGTCAGGGTGTGCATGCAGACAGGGTGTGTAGTCAGGGTGACACTTCCCATTTCAGGATGAGGCGGTTTAGTGTTGTTGTTCCACGAATTGTGACTCCAACATAAGTGTGTTTAGTTTTCCCTGGGAGAGATAATAACTTTAGCAAGTGGCAAGTACTTCTTGTCTAAATTGTCAGTTCAACCCAAGCCAGTCCCATCAAAGCAAGCATGGAGGCTCAGGGAGAGGACTGTTTGAAATGAAGGGCGTGCTATCTGTAGACTTTAACCAAAGTGGCATGGGTCTGTTTCTAAAGCCTCTGGAACTTTCTTCTCTCTCTTCCAATCCTTGCTCATCCTCCAGGCTTCTTCCTGCATTTCCCTCGTCGAGTGAGGCTGTCTCTCTCTGAAACAGCGCCCGCTTTGTATAATCATTGCGTCTTCTTTCTGCACTAGACTGTAAGGGCTTGCCTTCTCCGCACCACTCTCTGCTTCTCTCACCTAGTGCTTCTCCTGTAGCCACAGCTCAGCAGTAAGTGAGGTGGAGAAGACAAGCTTTTCTTTGGATCGCAGAGCTGTTCTCTGAAAGGCATCCCAAGAGTTTGATCTATGGGGCTTAGGGGTTTTAGGGATGCCTGGGAGGCACCTGCAAACAGGAAGCTTGGTGGTTCCCATTATGCGCTGAAATCTCAGCCTCCAACAAAACAGACTTCAGTAGGCCCTTCCCTCCCCCAGCCAGAGAAATATTAGCCTGGCTGAAGCCGGGACAATTAATTACACAGCCTCAAAACACCTCGTGTGCAACACGGCCCGCGGGCTTGCTAGACCAGTGCATAAAGGCATCTCTCCCTGGTGCCAGGAGGGACACAACCCATAGCAAAGGACCGGTGCTTTCCACTCCCGCAGGCATCTCAACAGATCCCAGAACCGCAGTGGTGGAGGAGACCCGCTGAGGGGGCAGCTGGAAGCTCCCGGAACCTCGCCAAGGGCAATCTGCCAGGAATACACTCCTGAGCTCTACCCATCTCAGCTTCTTCAAAAGGGCTGATGTTGCAGGGGAGGCTTGCCCATCTGCTCCCTGACCGGCCACCAGCTTAGCCCTTTGAAACTGCCATCAGGCAGGATGATGGAGAAAAGACAGGTAGAAACTTGCCCTTCAGTCCGGGTGCAAAACCGGAAAGGAGAATCTGGTGGAGACCCTTCCTATGTCTCTCCAGTTTCACCTAGCCTCACAAATTGGACAGGCGCAGAGAAGGAGGCTGCCAGGTTGCTGGGCTCGGGGAGGGGAGCGAACTAGTCCGCGAAGGGTACTTCTGGCCAAGAGCCTAGAATCCGCGGTCCTGGAGGCATCAGACCAGCCGGCTTCTGCCCAGCTCTTGCACTCACCAAGCTTTGCAGAGAGCCGCGCACCGTCCCCAGTGTCTGCAGCTGAGAGAGTGTCGCGGGGCTCCCTTGGAGAGCATCTTACAGATACCTTACAAAGGGACCAAATCAACAAAGTGACTGGGAAAAGGTATCCCAAATGCTTGGAGCCCATCACTGCTTTGGGGGACTGGGGAGCAGGGAAAAGGAATCAGTCCACCAAGGGAACAGAGCTGGGTGTCTGGGGATTTCGTTAACAGAAAGAAAGTTGTCTTCCGGACTTCTGAAGCAGGGTGTGGTCACCTGTCACTTCTTGGTAGCAACCAGAGTGTAGCGGTGGGCACCCCGCCCCCACACTCGCCCGACTTCCACCTAAACAGTGTAGCTTCTCTGTAAGAGGGTGTCTTGAGGCACCCGGGCTGAGCCTCAGAGCGTTAACTGTCCTCCACTTCAGCTGTTTCCAAAAATCCTTCCTTTCTGCTCGCATCTCCAGTACGACCGCGATTCCAGCTGAGAGCCCTATCTGGGTCTTTTCTTCCCAGGCCACCTTGTCGCCCCCTCGCGGAGTGCTGCGTTCGTCCGGCCTGCAGAACGCCCACAGCAGGTCACGAGCAGCAGAAGGCGTGGTGGCTGCGGTGGAGGAGCGACACAGCTGCCAACAACTGGCGCAGCTGCTGAGCTGCGCTCCGGGACCAGCAAGTACTCAGTCCAGGTACAGCCCCTTCCCCGTGACGTCTCTGCAGCGGGTTATAAAAGCCTAGTGCGCACCCTGCCAAGGCTCCGCTAACTCCTGAGCCCAGAAGGTCCAACACCGAGAAGCTGAGGGTGGCAGTAGAGGCTTCTAGCGAAGCAACCAAAAGAGAGCTCACCAGCTGGATGCAGACTTCAGAACCCCGGCCAGAGAACCAGAACTTTTACAAGCAGCGCTGTGAGCAGCCCTTCTCCCCCCTCAATCCCCGACTCAGCACCCAGCTTTGCCTTTCCCGCCGCACGCACGCACGTTAGTGGGAGTTGCTAGCAGCAGCAGGTGCAGAAAGGCGAGTTGTCTTGCCTGCTGGAACTGTATGGAGTGCAGCTGCTTTACCGCAAACAAGAGCCTAGCGTGAAAGTGGAGGAATTTAGAGCGACCAGGCAAAGAGCATACACAGGAAGAAGCATTGCTCTTGTGAGCAAGTCTCTTGCTAATCAGGACTGAGTTCTGCCCAAGAAACTTCCCACCTTCTGGGTGGCAGGACCTCAAGCTTTGGGCATCTGGAACAAGGTCTTAAGGCAAGGAGAGGTGCGCGCGCGTGTGCGTGCGTGTGTGTGTGTGTGTGTGTGTGTGTGTGTGTGTGTACCTCCTCTGTGTGTACTTGTGAGTACCTGTAGACGCCAGGGCTTTGCTGCCTTGCCCTAAAATGGATAACGTCCTTCCTATGGACTCCGACCTCTTCCCCAACACTTCCACCAACACTTCTGAGTCTAACCAGTTTGTGCAGCCTACCTGGCAGATTGTCCTTTGGGCAGCCGCCTACACGGTCATCGTGGTGACTTCCGTGGTGGGCAACGTAGTGGTGATATGGATCATTTTGGCCCACAAGAGAATGAGGACAGTGACCAATTATTTCCTGGTGAACCTGGCCTTCGCTGAGGCCTGCATGGCTGCATTCAATACGGTGGTGAACTTTACCTACGCAGTCCACAACGTGTGGTACTACGGCCTCTTCTACTGCAAGTTTCACAACTTCTTCCCCATTGCTGCTCTATTCGCCAGTATCTACTCCATGACAGCTGTGGCCTTTGACAGGTGAGTCTGTAAAATTAAGAAAGTGCCTAGAGCATTGGGAACTCACTAAGGAGGGCTGGATACAGTGTAGCAGAGAACCACACTATGTGTCCATGTGCTCGGCTCTGACTGGCTGCCTACTAGAACCCCCTGGACCTCAGCCGCCCAACTCTCTTTCTCATTACTTTTTCCACCATCACTAGACTCTCTTCCATCCAATACTCCTATCTCTTGTCTTACTCTTTCCCATGCATCTTTTCTCTCCTTTTACTTTAGTTCCTGGATGAGTGATTTCCAGGGATTGACCAGGGACCTTCAGGAACCCCTCTAGATCTGTCACTCTGTATCACACCCTATGATGGCTTTGTGTTTAAGTAGTCCTCAGCAACCTCCTCAATTTTTTTTTCAACCTTTCCGGAAGATACAGGAACTTTCCATGCCCACTTCAACTCTCCAGTGTTATTACGAGAGTGACAAGTATTTGCCCACAGTCTTGAAACACTTGAGATTCTCATTTAGCAACTTGGTGGTGTTAAGAGTCTCCCACTCGGGATGGAGAACCACGTTCCTTTCCGGGGCTTCCCCAGGCAGGAATCCAGGAAGCTTGCCCAAGCGGGGGATGTACGTTTCTTTTTCTACTAAAGGTCAATGTTTTTAGCCTGTGTATCCACAGAGAAATGTGCTTGTTAGAAATAACTGAGAACTAATAACCTCCCACCCTCAGATTAGGGCTTCTGAAGCCAATTGGAAATGCAAAGGTTGGCACTTTCAAATGCAGAGGCTGGCGTTCTGGAATGAATGGCTCTTCAGGTGTCATGAGGGGAAAGCGGTGACTAGACCACACATTTATTGGAATTGACTTTTTCCTGAGTGTCTCGGGTCTTTACTGCATAGTTTATGTGGAGAGGGCTACCTACCGTTTACTGAAATGTAAAACTGTGTCTAGCAGCTGCCACAGGGACCTGAAAGTGGATTGTTTTGTCATTGTTGTCGAGATTAATGAATGTGAGAAGCTTATGGGAAAACATCAAGGACAAATATATCCCAAATTACAACCCCTCTTTTATATTAAGGACATAGGCAAGTTGTACTTAGGTATCTGTGGTGCATGAATACTTTAAAAAAAAAAATCTCTACTCCCATCTTGGCAGTGGTTTGCAACTGTTGTTGTAAGTTCCTCCATGACATCTCTTAGGTACAACATGTTGTGTGAACTGGTTTGTATTTTAAATGCAGGATGTCAACCAATTCTTCAAACTGCTAGTGAAAGGGACTATTTTACAAGCTTATCATTTGGACTGTGCCAGCTTTCAGATACTGATTTTGGTGAAAATGATGTGTACCTGTAAAATATTTCTGTGTTGACATGTCCATTTAGTTCATGGAAGGTTCTTTAAGCTAAAAAAAAATACCCGTCCGACTGATGTGTAGCCAGATATATTAGCGAAGCATGGCGTCCCTGTTCCATACATGCATGGTTTTTTTGCCACTCATGAATTAGAGCTGAGGTATGGGTTTTGTTGGTGGTGGTGGTGTTGGTTTCTTTCTTTTTTTTTTTCTGCAATGGGGCCTTGCCTGAGCTTCAGGGAGTCCTGCCAGCCTGTGTAAACATAAGCACTGGGCAGCTGAAGGAGCACCAAGAGACGCCCTCTCTCTCTCTCTGTCTCTCTGACTTGTACAGGAACATACTCCAGGACCCTGCTGTTTTCTAGGGAACTTAGATTAAAATCAGAGTGGGATCAACAGTGGATTGTTGCAGGGAGCTAGATTTCAGCCCCACTGCTGCTTATCTTTGTAAATCATGGCAGGACCTAAATGCAGTGGGACAACTAACTGCCCGGTGGCTCTGAGGGTCTCGGATGCCAGAGCACGAGAAAGACCAAGCGTTTGTTATGGGCAGATGTGGCTCAGTGTTGCTAACAGGAACTGCTCCAGGTTACATTTCAGATTAAAATTAAGACCCAGGTTTTTTTGTCGTGTCCCCCAAGGGCACATTCCTGCTCTTGCTGAACTTCCCGAGCTCTGGGAGTTCATCCCCTCAGGCCCCTGATGAAGGGGTCTTCTGTGGGTATGGCCCTGTAGTCTGTCCCAAGAACACTGTAGAAAGAAGGAGGCTGTCAACTGTCTCTGCAGGAATAATTACTCCTTCCTACAACATGGGTATGCACTTACAAAAAGTGCTAAATATTTTTATGTCCTTCGAATTATTAACAGCCAACTTCTGAGCCAAACCTTTTAAAATGACAGCATGACTTTTTCCTGGCTATAAAGTTAAACCTTATTTATTGCAGAAGATTTGGGAAGTAGGAAGAGCAGAGGCAGAAAAAATTCAAATTGTTACCATACCATCCTAAATAACACCTGTTAACACTTGAAATTCTCATTTGTGAATGTTAAATACTGTATGGAGACTGCTTTTTGTATGTCTGTAACTTACACTTCCCACTGTTATCAATAGGGAACATTAACAACTTACCTTTGTCAGGCAGGAGAGTCTAATAAAACTCAAAGGATCACAGGCAAAAAGAAGGCATGAGAGTAGAAGTGGGCAGAAGGCTTCTCAGAGAGGAAGGGAGACTAGAGAGAAGGATGGGGAAAAATGACTAGAATTCATTATATAAATGTATGAAACTATCAAACAATAAAAAGGTAATGTCTTCAGAAATATAATCTTATGACTTCATAGTATTGTACTGTATAAATGTGTTATTATTTAACCATCCCCCCACTGTTGTGTGACTAAGCAATTCTAGATTTTTTTTTTTTTTGGTCATTCTTATACTCTCATGAACATTTCCATATCCTAACTTTTTTTTTACATTTTTAAAATTATGTAAGGTTCCCAGAAATACAATTGCTGGATCAAATGAACCATCTGATAAAAAGCTATGCCTTTTTATTTTAAAGGGTTATAAACTCAAGGCAGAGCAAGAACTGCATTGTACCATGTGATTCATTTGAATCTTCCTAGCATAAAACAGAAGGTTTGATACCTCAACTGCCTGTTTACTGAATAATTGAATATTGATTACTGAAAATAAATTGATGAGTAAAACATTCCTAAAAGAACATTTAGAGAGAGACATAAAATTGAAGAGAAAAAATAAATAATACATAAAGATCCCAGCTAAAACTTGAAGTTCTCATTTGTGAACGTTAAAAACCTTATGGAGGCCACTTCCTGTATGTCTGCAGAGAAATTCCTGTCATGCTAGCTTACAGATACAGATACTCTCCCGTCTATGTTCTATACCTCCATTTATATGTCAAGGGGTAAATTTTAGATCATAACAAAAACTGTCAATAGGTGACTTTTGGGCTCTTTTGATTTTCTTCTCCAGGGTTTTTGATACTGTTACTGTTGTGGTTTGGCACCGTAGCATGGGCACATACCACGCCATAAAATATTTTTTAAAAATAAGATGCCTGGCATGTAGCTCAGCTGTAGAATGCTTACCTAGTGCTCACAGAGTCCTGGGTTCAATCCTCAGAATCATAAGAAATGAGGCAGTTAGTGGATGCATTATTTTCCACAACTACAATCATTCCCCATTTTATAGTACCTTTGAAAATTAATGTCCTAGACATACATCATTTTACACTTATTTAGTGTATTATAGGGGGGCATGTGTATGCCACAGTGTATGTGTGGAGGTCAGAGGACAACCTACAGGAATCTGGGTTTCTCCTTCTATCACGTGGGTCCCAGAGATAAAACTCAGTTAGCTTTGGCAGCAAGCACTTTTGCCAGCCGAGCCATTCTGGAGGCCCCTGGACATAAATCTCCAAGAGTGTCTCTCTTTCTTTCCTGAGAAGAAATTACTTCAAGTCAGGTGTTTTGGTAAAGCGATCTTTCTAAAGTTTGCCAAATTTCTTATTAGGACCAATATACAAAAAGAGAAATGAAACTTCAATTGCAGATTGCATTATTAATTTAATGTTTCCTGTAGTCATTCTGTAAATAGAGGCGGGGTGGAGGGAGGTCCTCTCTTCTAGAAAAAGTGCCATTTTTAGAAAGATTTATTTTATTTTATTTTATATTTTATGTGTATGAATATTTTGCCTGCATGCTTGTGTATCACTTAAGTACTTGGTACCCATGGGGCCCAGAAGAGGGCATTGGGTCTCCTGGAACTGGAGGTGCAGGTTGTTGTGTACTACCACGCCGAAGCTGAGAACTAAACCTAGGTCATCTCTACAAGAGAGCAACAAGTGCCCTTAACCACTGGCCCCTCTCTCCAGTATCAAAATATCCATTTTATGAAGGCAGTGGTTAAGTTTCTGAGGCCAACAAAGCTAAATGAGTTCAGTTTTCCTCCTACTAAATCTCAACAAGCCCAAGGAATTGTGCCTGTGTCACACTTAAAATTTATGCATTCTTGTTAGCTCTAAATGGTACAGATGTGCGTGTGCATGTGCATGTGTGATGCTTTCTGGCTTTCCAATGTGAGAGATGTCCAGAGGTGGTACCTCAGTTTAGGGGCTCATGATGGTGAGCATTTTGTCAGACGAATGTAAGGAAGAGGAAAATGGATCCCAGAGCCTCAGCCAAACAGAAGCAGTCTGAGAACCAGCCACACAGCCACAGGAGGCTATGAGAAGCAATGGCTTCTTTTCCTACAAGAGGCAGGCATAGTTTCAGTGAGATAAGAGGTGAGCAGTGGCTGCTGCTCAGACTGGCTCTGTACTGTTGTGTTCTGAGTAAGTCTAAACAGCCAAACAGGATTACCTCTACGTAACCTGAGACCAGAAAGAGAATTGTTCCAGCGGGGGCAAATACAAAGACAAAAAGAAGAGTGAATGGGCACTCTGGATGAGTAGAAAAAAATTTAGAACAAAGACATGCATGGTATCAAAGCCTCTGCCCACTGACCCCAGGCACCCACCCCATTGTGGCCAGGCCATACAGAGCGGCCAGGTCTCTATCAGACCTTTGATCTACCTGTGAAACTTACTTTACTGTCTAGACCCGAGTGCTATTGTCCATGTCCAGGCAGTCCCTCCAGTCCTGTGTCACCCTACACAGAGGCATCCTTAGAGTTCCAGGATCTCTTGAACTAACTGAGATGGACCTGGATTCCCATGACAAGGCAACCTCCCCTGGGGCCTAGTCTTTGCAAATCAGGAGTCTGTAATGGCAGTGTGTGTGAGAGTCAAATCTGAGGTTATTACACTAAGGCTTCAGGACTTTCTCTTCAATGCTCACCTCCTCTCTGGAGCTGTCCTATCACCCTTGGTCACATGTTCTCCCAACTTCTGGGAATCTCCAGTGTCAGGATGGTCAAGAATGTTGCTGGGAATGTTGATTTTTCATTCTTTTCTTTTTCTATTTTATTAATTGTTTAATTTATTTACATCCCAAATGTTGCCTCCCTTCCTGGTCTGCTCTCCATGAGTTCTTTACCCTATCTCCCCTCCCCTATGCTTCTGAGAGGGTGCTCCCTCACCCATCCACCCACTCCCATCTCACCCCACTAGCATCCCTCTTGTCTAGGGTATCAAGTTTCTACAGGATTAACCACATCCTTTCCCACTGAGGTCAGACAAGGCAGTCCTCTGCTAAGTATGTAGCAGGGGCCACAGACCAGCCCATGTATGCTCTTTGGTTGGCAGCTTAGCCTCTGGGAGCTCTGAGGGGTCCAGGTTTATTGATATTGTTGTTCTTCCTATGGAGTTGCAATCCCCTTCAGCTCCGTCAGTCCTTTCCCTTTTCTCTTCCATTGGAGTCCCAGTCCTCTGTATAACAGTTGGCTATAAGTATCTGCATCTGTCTCAGTCAGCTGCTGGCAGGGTCTCTCAGAGAACAGCCATGGTAGGCTCCTGTCTGCAAACACAGTATGGCATCAGTAATTGTATCAGGGTTTGGTGTGCACACATAGGATGAATCTGAAGTCGGGCTGGTTTCTGGACCTGTCTTCCAGTCTCTGTTCCATGTTTGTCCCTGCATTTCCTTTAGACAGGAACAATTCTAGGTCAAGAATTTTGAAGATGGGTAGATGGCCTCATGTCTCAAATTGGGGCCATGTCTATCTACAGCAAGTGGTCTGTTTAGGTTCCATCTCCCCACTGTTGAGCATTTCGACTATGGTCATCCCCATTGGGTCCTGGGAGCCTCTCATATACCTGGTGTCTGGGACTTTCTAGTGATTCTCCCTGCCCTCAACCCACACTGCTGCATATTTCTATTCATTCTCCAGGCCCTCTTGGCCTCTCTCTGGTCTTCTCCCATACCTAATCCTGTCCCCCTTTTTCCCTTCCCTTCCTCTTTCCCACCCAAGTTCCTCCATCCCTCTGCCTCTGGTGATTATTTTGTTCTCCCATCTAATTGGGATTGAAGCATCCTCACTTGTGCCTTCCTTTTTTTTAAGCTTCATTTGGTCTATGAGTTATATGGGTATTCTGAACTTTTTGGCTAATATCCAGTTATTAGTGAGTACATACCATGTATATCCTTTTGGGTCTGGGTTATCACACTCAGGATGATATTTTCTAGCTCAATCCATTTGCCTGCAAAATTCATAATGTCCTCTTTTTTAATAGCTAAGTAGCATTCCATTGTGTAAATGAACCACATTTTTCTGTATCCATTCTTCAGTTGAGGGATACTAGGTTGTTTCCAGCTTCTAACTATTACTAGTTACTGGCAGAAGTATAGGTACACGGGGGGAAAATAGAGAGCTTTATCAATGTAAAGGCATACAGTAGAAGCATAAGAAAGATGTTGCTATTGTTCTATTGGTTTGGAAAATGCTAAGCCAAGGATTGCAAGGGAGAATGTCCTCCAGACTTAGAAGGTTTAGGGGTGAAGTGAAAATACTGTAGGACGCTTGGCAAGGTGATACTTCCTAAGTCAGGAATGTTTGTCTTCTCTTGAAGAAGTTGTGCTCTGTGTTGGCTGACGAAGACTTAGAGACAACTACAATGTAAGACACTGAGCAAAGTGGCTCATGAAGATCATGTGGGTAAATTCTATAAGAGGGAAGAGGCGAGAGTTCATGGTCAGAAGCAGTGATGATCACATGATGATCAAGGAAGGTTGCAGAAGGTGCCTACACCTCAGAAGGGGGTTCTTTATGTATATATGTACATATTTATAAAAGGTGATATTCAAGATAGAAAAACTGCATGACAGAAACATTGAGTTCAAACATATCTGTGGGAGGATAACAGATTAAATGAATGAATAGATTTATATTCTTATATAAATGTGGGATGGTGAGAGAAGACTCAGTGGGAAGAAAATGAGTCCAATATTTGATGTGAAGACACATTGATGAGTTGGAAATTCCTGATAAGCAAGTTGATAGATAGGTTAGAAAATGAGTTAGGGATCAAAACACAGAGTGAGAAGTTTTCTACTCACAGAAGTGATGGTCATCTGGTTGAATAGAAGTAGAAAATGCCTCTTCTACTTAGATATGTGCTTCCTGAAAAAGGCTTGACTGTCATAAGAATATCCTACTAGGCACAAGGAGGAGAAAGAAGCAGATGAAGAGACAAAGGTTAAGAAAAGTAACCTGTGTTGGTTCATGTTCATTAGAGTCAAGGACATAGAGAACATTGGGCTTCAAAGTTAGAGAGTACTGGTGACCTGCAAAGAGACAGTATCCACAGACCATGACAGGAATGGCAACATGGGGAAATGAATGTTCACTTAGCTATCCACATAATCCTTATTGAGCAACTGCTCTGTGCCAGATTTTGAAGCACTAAGCTCAGCTTTTGTTCCCAGATGTTGAGGCACTATGACTTTGGTGTCTTTGTCCTTGTTCACTCTGTCTTAAGGGATCAACAGAGATGTAAATATAGGACCTCAAGTAGCCAGTGCCACATGAAGAGGAGGGGGTTGCAAACAGAGCAAAGACCTCCCGTGTGAATGTGAGAAAGGTTTACTGGTTCCAAGAGCAGAAGGGGAAGAAGGAGGGGGAGGGGACAGAGGAGGAGTGGACTGCAGAGAAAAGAATGTGCAGCTTTGAATTTTAATTTACTTCAAAGATGCTCATAATGATTTACTATTATTTGTTACTTAGAGACTAGGCAGATTTCATGTTAATAAAATTAACAGTGATGTCTTGTTTCTGTATGCTTTGCAATTCATTTTGTCATCCAGCCCTCATGCTACAAGTAGGAGTCTTTGCCTACATTGCTATGAATATTAGATGCAACATCTTCTATCATTGTCCGTCAATTCTCCACCCTCTCAGAGCCTGGAAACCATGGATGTTGAGTCTGTGTTTACGCATGAGTCTACACATGACTGCTCATGGTGGCCTTTTAACGATAGTTAAGGAAAGCTGCAACCTAAAGCAAGAAATGTAAGACCTCTTCCAGCACCAGAGAGGACATCAGATGCCACCTTCACAATTCTACCTCCAAACAAATTCAACCTCACATCCCTTCAGATAGGGCAGTGCCAGAGCTTCAAACACAGCTTGAATGTTTTCATCTGTTTGTCTCATTGGCTCAATTTGATTGTCACATTAGAAATCCTTTCCTTGTGTTGAACTGAAATCTGCATCTCTAGGTCAGGGTGGTTTCTACTGGTCTCATGTCCCTTCTCTATGACAACCTTTACAGTATTTCCCCTCTCCCCTGGGTCTTCCTCATCACTCACTGCTCATGACTCTCTCATATTTCTGTTTTCGTTATTCTTTTTTGTTGATGGGATCTCTTAGAAGAAGGTGACCGGAATGAAGGATCCATCCTGTCAACGTGACCCTGACCAACACCATGAGTTGTAGGATTTGCACATGTCCTTAGCTCAGAACACTTGGACTTAGAAGCTGACTCTGACCCGCTGGTCTAAATGAGATGTCATTACTTACTTCCACGGCCTTTCTCCAATAGCACTGGAACTGTCTCTGATGTGTTAGCTTCTGACACTCCTTCCTGCCCACTAAGCTGCAAGTTCCATGCAACAAGTCTGCTTTGTGTGCTTCCTGTTCTCAGCACCTACACAGTGCCTGGCACGAAGTAGCAATTCACTGTACTGTGTTCATTATGGAGAGCAGGTTGTGCCTCCCTCCCACACACTAGAAGATCTGAAAACCAAGTTCAATGTACAAGGCAACTTCTAAAGCATGTGTAAAATGTTCTATGTTAAAACATAAGAAAAACATTGCTAAGTGTCTGCTATAAAGAGCTGTCTGGCTGCACAGAATGCTTTTCACCAAGGGCTCTCTATCCATTCGAGAATACCTACAAGTTCTAACTCACCCCTGTCTCTTCCCCATACCACTTGGCAATCCCCATGGGGTCCTCATCCATTCCCTGAGGATCCCAATACACAGTGTTGCCCCAGGAGAAGACCTGTAAGTTGAAACATGCATTGATCATTGCCAACACACTTCCGATCTCTCCAGGCATGCTGGGAATGCATAGACAATTATCTTCCCTAGCTTGTTATCAAATCTGTGGGGTTTTTTCCAACTCTACTTTTCTCATCCTTCTAGAGTCAGTACCTATAGAAACCCATACTCCATCCAGCACTCCAAGACCTACCCATAGAACTAAGTGCCTACAGTCCAGGGCCAGTGATGGGCTATACTCAGTAAGAAAACTTATCTAAATGCCCAATACTCAGACACAAGATTCCAGCAGAGTGGGCCCTGGAAACCACAGGATAGGAGACTGACTGTATGGCCCTCTCATGCCTCACAGGAAAGGATGCAATTGTACTTCAGAGGGATGGGAAGTAGGAGAAACTCTGAAGAAGGGACCCCAGTGTATGAAGAGGGATTTCAACTGTGAGTTTAAGGCCTCATGCTCAGCATGAGTTCACCCTAACAAATGAACTACTTTAAGCCCCAGTGTAGGGGAATGCCAGTGCCAGGAAGCAGGAGAGGGTGGGTTCGTGAGCAGGGGGCAGGGAGAGGGAACAGGGGTTTTTGTTTGTTTGTTTTTGTTTTTTATTTTATTTTATTTTCAGAGGGGAAACTGGGAAAGGAGATATCACATGGCATGTAAATAAAGAAAATATCTAATAAAAAAATTTTTGTCTATGGTAGGGGTGGCTCAGATGGTAAAGTGATTACCTTGCCAACCTCAGGACAGACCAAGTTTGTGGTCAGTATGAGAGGGCTCAGACAGTAGACCCTAGCAGGGGTTCTGCCACAGCCTAGCTGTGCAAGCATCACTTGCTTTAGCTGAGCTTTCATGTCTAATAAAATGGATTCAGTAAAGCTAACCCTAAGCCGGAGAGATGATTAGTCAGCAGATAAGAGCACCGCTCTTCCAGAAGACCAGAGAGCTCAGTTCATAGCTCTCATAACCAGAAGCTCATAACCACCTGTCATTCTAGCTCCAGGGAATCTGACACCCTCTTCTGGCCTCCATGGGCATGGCACTCATGTGTGCAAGCCCATACACAGGCATGCACATACACAGAAATAAAAAATATATATACATTAAAACTACATCTTTAAAAAAATAACCTCATGAGGCATTGTCACAAAGAGAGAGTAAAAGTTACAAAAATGTCTCAGATCATTGATACCCAGTAAGACCCCATTAGTGGTAATTAGCATCATGATCTCTAATAAGTCCTGACTTACCCAGTGTCCTTTAGGCATCCCTACCTCTGTCTCAGCCTCCTCTGCTTTCTTCCACATCAGGCATAATAACATCAAGATGAAGCACCTTTCCTCGATGAGATTACAGTTTAAGATCTTCCTGATTGAGCCCCCCCCCCCAATCCCTGGCTAAATGCTTGTCAGCACCACTGCCACCCGTGGAGATGCACTCACTCTGCTAGAAGTCCATCATTTACATAATTACAGCTCGTACTGCAAAGGAACTAAAAGCTTTTCCCCATACCATGCATTAACTGAACACGTTCAACCTTCTGGCACTGTAAAATGGCACTGTCCTCTGCCAGGTTCATGTTTAAGAACCACCAACTTGTTAAGTTTACAGTCTTGTGTTAGGTCCACAGTCACAGCTAGGGGCTACAGGTTGGACAGGCCTTCTCCCAAACCTTAATGTGTCCTAGTACCACTGTCTCAGGGAGATGGTGTTCCTTGTTCCTTGCATGCACTCTTGGCACTATGTGAGTGTTCATTGACATCTAAGTCATCAAAACTGCAGTGTTTACTTGGCCCTTACGGCATCCTCCAAATTAGGAAGCTATCCAGAATGCCGTTGTGTGTTGACATCAAGCAAGACTTTCTTTGACCTGTGACTAACGCTCAATGAGCTCTTAAGCATGAGACGGGCCCCACCCCTGAGCATCTCAACACCGTTTCCAAACTAATCAAGACATTTTTACATATTTTCAGTTAGTCACAGCTCTTTCAAATTTAGCAAATCAAAATGCAATCTTTAAAATCCAAGCACCACTTATAAACTTTACTAATTGAGTTCTTCCAAAACATCCCAAACTATAACCACAAATTTAATACATCTGTTTTTTTTTTTTTCTTAAAATCATCAAACCTCTAACAAGAGGATTTAGGTCCATCCTCTCAGGACTTAGCATAGGTCTTATGAGCCGAATACTTCAATACTCCCCAAGATACTGTCCTCTTAAAGAATTCCAAGGGCCCAAGAATTAAACTTACAAAACCAGTGAGCGTGTATCTAAATACAAAATACAAGTGCTGGGATTAACGGCCTGCGTCACCACTGCCAGGCATGCTGGGGGAAAATAGCCCTGGCATGGTGGCATGTGTTAGCACCAGAGAGGGGGACAGACAGGTCCTGATGGCTCACTGCCCAGCCACCCAACCTGAGTAGGTGAGTTACAGGCCAGTGAAAAGACCTGTCTCAAAAAACAAGGTGGTTGTGTCCTGAGGAAACTTAGCCTGAGGTTGGCTTCTCATCTTCACGTGTGTGCATGCACGCACACACACACACACACACACACACACACACACATACACACACACCACACGAACACGTGCATGCATGCATGCTCTCACATATGACATCTTTTAAAAAGAAGCTCTGTTCTATGGTTACATTTCAGCCCTAGCACCTGAGTGTCCTCCTTTGCCACTCTGTACCTTCATAAGCTCACGCAGGGAGGCCACAGAATCGTCAGGGCAGCACCCCTCCTACTCTGAAGGATATAACTGAGACACTAATCTTTAAAAGCCTAATATGCACATTAGTAGCATATGATGAGATTGGGAGCACAAACTTAAACACCCACCTTGTACGATTTATTAATTTTATTTTACTCTGGAGAAATGGCCTCTTGGTTAATTAATATGTTTCCATAAGAGGATTTGTCTGCCTCTGAAATCTGTTAAACAAAAGGAAACCCTACTTAGATGCTCTTCTAAATAGTCCCAGGGAGCCAGAGAGAGCTAGAATTCTAGACAGAAGCAGCCCTGTGTGTGGCTATAACTAGTTACTGTAGTAACAGAGCTGGGCTGTTCAAAGAGATACCACAAGATGAGACGCATAAAGCCTCACGAGACAACCGTCTCTGGAGGTGTCATTTAAAACGGTCTCCCAAATTCTTTTTTCTTCCCACCTGGGATGCTGAGGACCTGGAAGTCAGTGACATCCGAGTCCTCATGGACTTGAGTCACTCGTGGGGTAGGGACAGTCTGAAATGCTAGACCTAACAAACAAGCAGTGATAGTGCCCCCTGGCTTCCTGGAGTCTCACCAACGCCCAAATCAGTTTTGAGCTGTTCCCAAGTCTGCAGCCCAAATTCATGGTCCCCAATTACTGCTCCACTCTCTCCACAGCCTCAGACTGATTTAGCAAGTTGAATTGAGCCAAGAGACATGCAGCTGTTAAAAGCACACGGAGGCGGGGCTCACGGGGACTTTTTTCTACGGGAAGGTTTCATCTATATTTCAAGGCCAGAATGTGCTCTCTCTCATTACCTACTCTTTGAGCAGTGTGAAAAGCAGCTAGTTAGTATCTCAACTTACCTGAGCTCTTTAAAGAGCTAGCACAAGGCGACGTGCAAAACCCCGTGGCCGAATCTCCTCTGGAGCCACCCTTTAAATTTGCTCCAAAAAAAACTACTCTCTTCTTTCCACGTGGGATGGTGAGGGTCTGGAAGTCAGGAAGCCAAGACTCAACTGGAGTGTCAGCAAAATTAGAATAATCTAGTTTGTTCAGTGACCTAGTATGGTGGCTGATTTTTAAAACAACTTGCCACATATTCACCTGAATAGGAAGCTTCACCTACAGAATTGTCCTGATTACCTTGACAGATGTGGGAACCCCCCCCCCCCATGTGGGTGGTACCTTTAGGCCACAGCCGAGATGAAGCAACATCATTCACATTTTGATTACTTGCCCTCCTTCCCCTTGCATTTGTTTGCTGCTGCTGCTGCTGCTGCTGCTGCTGCTGCTGCTGCTGCTGCTGCTGCTGCTGCTGCTGCCGCCTTACCAATATCAGAACTGGCAATTCCAAGCTTCCGATCACTGACTAAGGACCGGCTTCTCCGGAAAACTCTCGGGTCCTCAGTGACTGATCAGGATGGCTGAAGCCCTCAGCCTCATGGACCAGGAAGCCATGGTTTGCCAGCTCTCCATCATGAGACAGCCAGTGTGGGACTGTTCTAAGTGCTGAGGCTCAGCCTCAAGGACTGGACAAGCATGCCTCGCAGCCTCTCAGCCACTAGACAGCTGTTGTTACTATTTCAACATGAGCTGACTTAATAAATTCTATTCATACTTATATTCATCCTATGGGTTCTGATCCTCTAGGGAACTTTGGTCAATCTACCCTGAGAATCTTTGAAGAGATGGAGAATCAAGATAGCTAATTCTAGAGACTAGATCAGTATGTGGTATAGACAGTACCAGAATCTGGATAATACAAAAATATCTGGAGCTGATTTTCCATGAAATAGTGCTGCATACTATGCCAAGAAGAATACTGGGGGCCTGTTGTCAGGAGCTCAGATTGCTACCAACAGGGTTCCTGTCTCTGTCAGAGTTTTATCCATGCTGAGTGTCAAGGAACTCCAAATTTAGATATCAAATGAAGTTTAACTTGTCTTCTCTTCCTCTTCAGACATCTTTATGAGCCCCTAACAGTCTTGGCCATGCTCTCTAACCTGGAAAAATGTTATCATTAAGAAGAGAGTTTAGGGATGGAGACATAGCTCAGCAGTTAAGAGCACTTACTGCTCCTACAGAGGACCTGGGTTGTATTCCCAGCACACAGTGTAAAAATCATCCAACGCCCTCTTCTGACCTAAACAGACACTGCACACACATATTGCATATTGCACACACATATTGCAGGCAAACACTCAAACACATAAAATAAATCTTAAATAGAGATAGAGTCAGACAAACAGAAAGGGCAGGGAGAGGTATATATGGGAGAGACAGACAGATACTTTAGACCTCAGTTCCGCTGAGTTTCCAGGATCCAAAGGATTGAGATTATGATGAGAGGTACAGTCTGCTGGGAGAGCCAGGGTTAATTCTCCAGTTCTCCAGCACTTTCATCAGTGGAGCATGCTGCTCAGAAGCCCTGAGGTGAGGCCAGTTTTCCAAGAGTGGGGCTTTCTGCCAGGGTTTGTCTTCCCACCTCTCTCTCTCCTTTTCCTACCCTTTGTGTCTTTCTTCTCTCCCTCTCGCCCCTCCCTAAATAAAACATCCCTTGTTCTCCCTCCCAGCCCTTTCTCTGCATTGTGAAACTAGCACAGACTCAATAAATGTCAACAACTGAAAAACAGAGATAGAGCAGGTGAAAAACAAAAGCTGTTATGTACAAAACATTTACACAGCAATATAAAAAATCAAATTACTAGTGTTCTCATTAAGCAAATGAGCCCATAAGAATGCTGAAAAGATTCTTGGAGGCTGTTCATTATTGAGGTATGAACATAAACTTCTTTTTTGTAAGTAAAAAAAGCTTACTTTTTAACATCACATGCAAAACTTCAAATTTCTTCCTGGTCTTACTCAAATGTACCCATCTTAAGCTATAAAAACCACATATTTAGTCAAAAGAATTGACAATTTACCAACGTATAGTATGCAGAGAAATGAAGGCAAATCAAACCATGCCTAACTGTCCAAATGCTGCCATCACCATCACTAATCCTTAGAAATTATGACTTTCCAAAGCAATCTTTCTATACATAGGGTCATTTTCATATTTGGAGCCAATGTCTTAATTCCCCATTGCCAAGACCAAGCATTTAAGGTAACCAATTTAATAAGAGAAAAGGTTTGTTTTGGCTAAGCGCATCAGAGGCAGTGGTCCGTGGTCACATGACCCCCTTGCCTTGAGCCTGTGTTGACACAGAACATCCCAGCAGGAGTACAATGTAGAAGAAGCCTATGGTCTTCAAGCAGTGGGGATGGGTAGTGCTAACATGTCCTTAAAGGCACAGTCCCTGTGGACTCACTTCCTCCCACTAGGCGCCCATCTCTTAATGCTTTTACCACCTCCCGGGAAGACCACAGACTGGTGACAATACCTTTAACATACAGACCTTCCGGAGACACTCAGGATCTAAACTATAGCCGTCATTCAGTATGTAATTTTTAATTTTTTGATTTAACATAATACATTAGTTACTGTTCTCACTGATGCAATCAAATACCTGACAGAAGCCCTTAAGGAAGAAAGAGTTCCTTTCGCCTCATAGTTTGACTGCACAGTCCATCACAGACAGGAAAGCGTGGCAGACATCAGGAACATGAGGGAGTTGGCCATGTTTTGTCCATAGTCAGAAAACAGAAAAAGTTGAATTCTGGTACTCTTGGCTCAGCTCATTTTCTCTATTTTACATTTATTTGTCAATCTGCTATCCCAGCGCATGGGATGCTGCCATTCTCAATGAATCTGGGTCACCCCACTCGAGTTAAACCTCTCTGGAAGCACTCTCACAGACATCCCCAGAGGTATGTCTCCTAGGTGACTCCAAATCCAGTCAAGTTGATAAGGAGGATGAACCATGATACAAAATAGCATAAGAAATATTTTGTGCAATAAATATTCTTCTACAAAATTATGTTGAATATTTGGAAAATATCACCATGCAAATAATTTCTTATCCTTACACTGTGTTTTTAGTTCTTTGCTACAATATGTAATTTGTCGTTTTCACTAAACTTGCATGCATATGTTACAGGGTAAATTCTTCAAAGTAAAGTCTGTTCAGAATGTTGAATATTTTCAGACTTATACTTTGTTTAACTCAATCAGTCTTCAGACTAAACAACTTGGCGGCAGCAGCCTGAAGGAGACCATTTATACAACATGCAGGAGGGCTGCTATTTCCTTAACATGCTCTACATCTTTTGCTCCCCAACTGTAAATATTAAAGATGTTGTTTGGGGGCTAGAGAGATGGTTCAGCTATTAAGAGCACTTGCTGCTCCAGCAGGAGAGTTAGATTCAGTTCCCAGCACCCACTGCTGATTGGCCAATTCCATTTCCAGGGGTTCCAATCCCTTCTTCTAGCCTCCATAGAAATTTCACAGATGCAGTTCACAGGCACACATTCTGGCAAAACATCCACCCATGTAAAACGCACATTGTATTAACAAGTATCTCTTTATAAATGATTAAAAGTATCTATTTATAAATGTATAAATATAAATTCTTACATTTTCCTGGGTTACATGACTTATTTTAAACTCTTCCTTTTAAGAAACACATTCTAGATTATGAGTCCATCCTATGAGTTTCATACTATGAAAACAGTCTTGGTGGTTTCGGTTCCATTTTAAATTTCCTCCTCTAAGACCACTCTAATTAGAGTTACATAATGATGACCATTCATCTTTTTAAACAAAAGTTGCTTCTCTCTTTTGCATCATGCTTAGAAAAGCCTTACTTAGTTTGAAAGTAAATAAATGTACACAGATAACTTTAATTTACGGCTCCTAAGGTTCAGCGGTCTACTCGTTAGTAGTTTGACACAGATTACCCCTTTTCTAAAATGCTATAGAGTTATTGGATGATTATGTCCATACAGATCGGAGATGTTACCTTTGTCCTAACTTGAATTTTGCACATCTTTAGGTGATCTATATCTTTAATTATATGAACTGTTTTATAACACATGTTAATCATGTTAATTAGCACACTAATGGAATTTCATGTGATGTTTCCACATGTGGATACACGATACATCAATCATGCTCAGCTACACTGTACTCTGCCCAGGCCCAGTAATCATGGTACTGCTTTCAAGTTAACTTTTTTGTTTGTTTGTTTTGTTTTTAATATGTGGAAAAGAACATATAGTGTGTTTATCTACCCTAGATTCACATGAGACATTCATTTATGCTTCCTAAAGACTCTGGGTTTATTACTTTTTTTTCTTTTTTAATTGGATATTTTCTTTATTTACATTTCAAATGTTATCCCCTTTCTCAGTTTCCCCACTCTCAGAAACCCCCAATCCCATCCTCCCTCCCCCTGCTTCTATGAGGGTGTTCCTCCACCCACCTCCCCACCCTTGATTCCCCTCAACTGGAGTATCTATGGAGCCTTCATAGAACCAAGGACCTCTCCTTCCATTGGTGCATGACAAGGCCATCCTCTGCTACATATGCAGCTGGGGCCATGTGTACTCCTTTGTTGATGGCTTAGTCCCTGGGAGCTCTGAGGGGTCTGGTTGGTTGATATTGTCATTCTTCCTATGGGGTTGCAAACCCCTTCAACTCTTTCAGTCCTTTCTCTAACTCCTCCAATGGACACCACACACTCAGTTCAATCATTGGCTGCAAGCCTCCGCCTCTGTATTTGTAAGGCTCTGGGAGACAGCCTTATCAGGCTCCTTTCAGCATGTACTTCTTGGCATCCACAATTGCATCTGGATTTAGTAACTGTATATGGGATGAATCCCCAGGTTGGACAGTCTCTGGATGGCCTTTCCTTCAGTCTCTTCTCTACTCTTTATCTCCATATTTGCTCCTGTGAGTATTTTGATCTTCTAATAAGGACTGAAACACTCATACTTTGGTATTCCTTCTTCTTGAGCTTCTAATGGTCTGTGAATTTTATCCTCATTATTTGGAGCTTTTGGGCTAATATCCACTTATCAGTGAGTGCATACCATATGTGTGCTTTTGCGATTGGGTTACCTCACTCAGGATGACATTTTCTAGTTCTATCTATTTGCCTAAGAATTTCATGAACTCATCATTTTTAATAGCTGAGTAGTACTCCATTGTGTAAATGTACCACATTTTCTGTATCCATTCCTCTGTTGAGGGACATTTGGGTTCTTTCCAGCTTCTGGCTATTATAAATAAGACTGCTATGAACATAGTGGAGCATGTGTCCTTATTACATTTGGAGCATCTTCTGGGTATATGCCCAGGAGTGGTATAACTGGGTCCTCAGGTAGTATTATGTTCAGTTTTCTGAGGAACCACCAAACTGAATTCCAGAGTGGTTGTACCATCTTGCAATCCCACCAGCAATGGAGGAGTGTTCCTCTTTCTCCACATCCTTGCCAGCATCTGCTGTCACCTGAGTTTTTGATTTTAGCCATTCTGACCAGTATGAGGTGGAATCTCAGGGTAGTTTTGATTTGCATTTTCCCTGATGACTAAGGATGTTAAACATTTCTTTAGGTGCTTCTCAGCCATTTGATATTCCTCAGCTGAAAATTCTTTGTTTAACTCTCTACCCTATTTTTTTAATAGCGTTATTTGATTCTCTGGAGTCTAACTTCTTGAGTTCTTTGTATATATTGGATATTAGCCTTCTATCAGACATAGGATTGGTAAAGATTTTTTCCCAATCTGTTGGTTGTTTTTTTGTCCTATTAACAGTGTCCTTTGCCTTACAGAAGCTTTGCAGTTTTATGAGATCCCATTTGTCCATTCTTGATCTTAGAGCATGATCTACTGGTGTTCAGTTCAGGAAAATTCCCCCTGTACCCATGTGTTCAAGGCTCTTCCCCGCTTTCTCCTCTATAGGTTTCAGTGTATCTGGTTTTATGTGGAGGCCCTTGATCCACTTGGACTTGAACCTTGTACAAGGAGATAAGAATAGGTCGATTTGTATTTTTCTACATGCTGACCACCAGTTGAACCAGCACCATTTGTTAAAAATGCTGTCTTTTTTCCACTGGATGGTTTTAGCTCCTTTGTCAAATATCAAATGACCATATGTGTGTGGATTCATTTCTGGGTCTTTAATTCTATTCCATTGATCTTCCTGCCTGTCACTGTACTGATACCATGCAGTTTTTATCACTATTGCTCTGTATTACAGCTTGAGGTCAGAGATGGTGATTCCCCCAGAAGTCCTTTTATTGTTGAGAATAGTTTTTGCCATCCTGACTTTTTGTTCCTCTGATTGAGATTATGAGGTGGAAGAAAAGGTCTAAAGGGGAATGGTAGGAAGGAGAAAGAGAGAGAGAGAGTGTGTGTGTGTGTGTGTGTGTGTAGAAAACAGACAAGGTTAGGAGATTCTTATGGGGAATAGCAAAGGGAAAGGAGACAGACAGAGGTAGTAATTGATGATATATACGTGTACAAAAATGCCATAGTACAAGGAAGCCTATTTCTTTGTTTGCTTAATATCGTTTTTATAATTTTAACAAAATAAAATGTACCTGCTATAAAGTCCAACTGGAATTTTTCCTGAAATGCATTAGACACGGTACATTTGCACAGCATGTCTGGAGAAGACTGTTAGCACAGCAGGTGCTCTTCAAGGTGCAAGGGTTTGCACCTTGTATGCGCATACTCATGGGTTTCCTTATGAGGAGTGTATGCATTTCCTTAGAAAATTAAATATGCCTGCAGTCTGGAGAGACGGCTCAGTGGTCAAGAGCTCTAGCTGCTCTTGCTGATAGTGGGAATTTGGTTCCCAGAACCCACATGGCAGCTCACAATTCCCTTAATTCCAGTTCTGGGACACACAGTGCCCTCTTCTGGCCTCCATGGGCACTGCACACATACATACATTCAGATATACACTCATGCACTTAAAAGAAAAAAATAACCTTTTAAAAATAAATTGTTCATATTATGTGTATAAATTTAAATATCTATATATAAATTTAACAATTTTGTTTGTTATATGCAGTGCAACAATTTTCCCATTTTTTTTTTCCTAATGGGTTATGGTTGGCATTAGAAAGCCATTGATCCTACAATATCTAACAGCTCTGTGAGTAAATAAGCCCTGTGCTTTAGCTGCAGTTCTGGGAATTGTTCAAGGTCTCCCTGAGACCATCATACAATCTACAGCCACCAATCTTTGATCTTGTTTCTATTTTCTGTAGCCTTTACATCTTGATTTACTAGACATTTCAAAGGAATATTAATTAAAACTGGCCAGTGTTAGCATCTTTTTTTCTTATGTGTTAACAGAGTGATTCTCTTAAAAACCCCTGTCTTTGCATATTATCTCTTGGTTTCTGGAAGATAATTTGAAATTAAATCATTCAATTCCTAGTTTACTAATAGCTTTCATTAGATCTTGGTGCTTAAGGACCTATTTTTACTATTTTTAATTGTGTGTATATGGCGTGTGTGTGTGTGTGTGTGTGTGTGTGTGTATGTGTGTGTATGTGTATACACATACATACATGAGTGCAGTTGCTCATAGAAGCCAGAAGAGGGCATCAGCTTCCCTTGGTGCTAGAGTTATAGTTGGTTGTGAGCTGCCCCATGTAGGTGCTGGGATTCTACCTAAGGTCTCCTGAAAGACAGAATATGTTCTTAATCTCTGTGCCATTTCTCCAGATTATCCCACCTTTTAAAAGACTTACCTTATTATTTTAATTACACCTTTCAGTGTTTCTATGTACAGCTTCTGGTTTTTCCCCATTACCTAATTTCTTATTTTTCAACTGCTCTACCATTTCTGTAACACATGCCATTTGGTCTAAGGACTTGTTATTTGAGCACAGTGCTAACTCTGCTCATTAATATTTTATTTATGCTTGGACATTTTTGCAGTGAAGTACTACTGGCACACACATTGCTTTTTTTAATGTTGTCTTTTCCAATTTTGCTGCCAGGGCTATGAATAAGTGAAAGGAGTTCTTCCTAAGGTTGATTCTGTTTGGTAATATAAATTAACTTCAGTAAAAAGCTTCTCGCTCAATCATTTCTTAAATAATATCACTTCTCTCTTTCCTTTGTTTATTTATGATGTGCTCCAGCATGGGCTTTTCTGAGTCTTCAAGTGAAGCAGAGAGGGAAGAAAATACAACAGAATAAGTTATTGATTCAGGAAGCCTGAGGAGCGGAGTCCTCACAGGAGGCTGAGAACCTTGTCCTTTTGCACACAGAGGTGTGAGCTGGGGAAGGTACCCCAGCCTCACACCATATGCTCCGTACCCACCAGGATTTCCTCAGAAGTCGTCCTCACCCCAGATGGAGCAGGGGATGGAGCAGGGAGTGGTTCAGCAAAGTGTCTGCCACAGACATTCAGCTCCTCAGCTAGGGAGGGAGCCTAACTCCAGGTGCCACCTTTGTCTGCCACAATACTGAGAGCACTCTGGGAGAGAAGCATTCTCGGGAGAGACATAGATTTTAATCAAACCCATAAAGTAACATGCAAGCAGAGTAAAATGGCACAGACTGTTTAGGCTTCAGTGTGCTGGGTAAGCTATCACAAGCCTGGGATTAATGTGACTGTTTATTTCAGATCATAGTAATGACATGGGGGAGGATATGGATTGCAGAGGTTTGTGGGGTTTTTTAACATCAACACATTAGGTTTTATTTTTTGCAGACTCTTCTTTTCCCATATACATTGTGAATACCACAGACAATCAGATAGTGTTGAGGGAGAAATATAAGTAAGCCTTAGGTGTATTTTAAAAAGTCATCAAAACATGTAGGTTATTGGCTTCCCACCTGTTACTGACAGGTGACGTCTGGAGTATTGCAGTTTCATCGTTGCTTTGTTCTTGAAGAGACGATTCTTCTGGTCTCCTAATGCTTAATATACTCAGCTCATGTAAATGTAGATCTCAATATTTATTTTCTATTTTCACATGCATACGTGGTGTGCATGTGTATATGTGCATGTATGCATGTGTGTGGTACACATGTGGAGGTACACTTACTACACGTGTGTGTGTGTGTGTGTGTGTGTGCACGTGGAAGCCTGAGGTTATGTTGGAAATCATCTTCCATCCCTCTCCCACCTTATACAGGCTTAGTCAAACTTTTGAGGCTGAAGTTACAGGCATTCACGTGGTTCTTACACCTCTGAACTCAACACCTCATGCTTACAAAGCAAATGCTATGGTCCCAACCCTAAATCTCAATGTTTGTACAAACTATAAAATACACACTGGGACTCCAAGAATGCAAGTTAGTAAGATTTAGGGGTTTCTGCCCTCCAGTCAAGCTCTTGTAGTCAAATGGGAGCCACTGACATTAACCAGATGTTTATTCAGCTATTTTTTGTATTTCTGGGATTGTGATACCAGATAGAAACCATGTAAGGCAGGGAAGATAGATTTTGGTTCCAGGTTTCAGAGAGATTTCAGCTCAGTGTATTAGAAACAGCAATATGGAAGCTCTTCACATCGACACAACCAGGAAGCAGGCACTGTAACCAGAAGAGGTATTCATTCAACCTTCAAAGACTCACCCCTAAGGGCCTGCTGCTGCCAGCCAGGCCCCACCTCCTAAACAGCACCACCTGCTGGGAGACAAGTGTTCAGAACATGAGTCTGTAAGAGGAATTTCACATTCAACCCATAGCATTAATCCAGTGGTTTTTTTTTTTTTTCAGATCGATGTATAATTTTGACTGAACAGCTGGCAGAAAATATCAGCATTTTAAGTGTATAGGAAAGCACACATTATTTCAATGAATGGTTTTAGGTTAAGATCTAAAGGATGGGGTAGTTATTAGAGACAGGATTATGATAAAAACTGTAGATTAGTTATGCAAATGCCATTTACACCCCCCTTCTCTTTGTCCCACCCACGATCAATGATGTCATCAGTGCTCTGGCTTCCTTTGCAGTACAAGATGTCCCAGAACATCAGGCAATGGGGTGGGGCAGGAAACCTCTAGGTTAAGCTTCTTGTCCTGAACAAAAAGACAAAGGTTGGGAGGATCTGAATTTGATCCCCAACACCCACATAATAAACCAGACATGGTGGTGTGCCCATATAATTCCCATGCTGGGGAAGCAGAGACAGGTGCATGGGTAACTGAAAGTTCATTGGCCAGCCAGCCTAGGCAAATTGATGAGTCCCAGGTTCAGAGATCTTGTCTCAAAAGTGTGGAGTGATGGAGGGAGTTGCCCAACATTTGACCTTTGGCTTCTACAGTCACATGTAACCATGACTATGTGCATATACAACACACATGCACACACCTATGTGTTTTTTTAAAAGGCAACATCTTGTGCTTTTCAATGCTTTGTTCCCCTCCTTTGAATGCAAACAAGAGACCTGGAAACCAGCAGCAGGCTTTCATCTGTGAGAACCCTGTCTACTGATGATCATTTTCTTCAACGTATTGATTCACATGCCAGCCCTATGCTGCTTAGCTCAGGGCTTCTCGTTAAGAGCAGTGGTGGCAGCTTCTGTTCTTTAAGCCTGTGACAAACAGATTCTCTGCTGTTTGCAACCAAATATAATCCCAACTAATTAAGAGGAGTGAGGTCAGACGTTGGGGGAGGACTTGTAACCAAGATCACTGCATTAATGAAAACACTGGGTGGGAGGAAGCCAGTCTCACCGGAGGAGGAACAAATACTTTTCATTTAGTCTCCCCATCTTGTGCATTAAAAATTTATTCACAGATAAAATTAGAATGCAAATGGAAGACACAGTGGGTGAGAGGGAGATGAAAGAGGGCCGTGGTAAGAGTCAACAGAACATACTATATAAACGCGTGAAATTGTCAATGAAAAAGTTAATCTATAGAAAAGATTCTTTTTAAATGCGAGAAACATAAAATTGTAACTCAGAAGCACTTTGATAATTCATTACTACTATTCCAGCTATTGATGGAGATATGATAAGGAAAGCTCACTACAGGCCAGTGACAATTACCACAGGCTGCCTCAGTGGTGCTGACACCACGGATTCAACCAAGGCTTTGTATGTCAGAAGGCAGCAGTGAGAAGAGCGTAACACTAAGATAATGTCAGACCCATGTGAATTTACCTTTAACAGTCCTAATAGTTTATAGGAGGAATATTACAGTTCCCTAGGAAAATGGATCTAACATCACATATAGTACATATTTTATTATTCTATTTGTTACATTATTAAATTAATTATATTATAGTATTTTATTATATTAAAATATAATAAAATTATAATACATTATTCATATCATAGTATATTTATTGTGTTTTACTATAGTATTGCATTATATAGTATTGTACTATTGTATTATATTGAGAATTTGCTAGCTTGGCTCATATGATCCAGCAATGACTATCTATACACTGGTGAAGTTGAGAACCCAGTAGCTGCTCAGTCTACAAATCTGGATTCCTCGACTATCTCAATCTGGTATGGAAGGCCTGAAAGATTCCCAGAGGGTTTCTGGTCTTCCACAGTGGAAGGCTGATGAGAGGACCTCGGCCCTGTGAAGGTTCTGTGCCCCAGTGTAGGGGAATGCCAGGGCCAATAAGTGAGAGAGGGTGGGATGGCAGGCATGGGGAGGGGGGAGGCAACAGGGGTTTGTTCTTGTTGTTTTTGTTTGTTTGTGTGTTTGTTTTTTGGAGGGGAAACTGGGAAAGGAGAAATTTACATATAAATAAAGAAAATATCTAATTAAAAAAAAAAAAGCTAAGTTATGAAGTCAACCAAGGACAGTGTAGCTGCTGCCACAACCCCAGTTGCAGTAGCAGCAGCAGCAGCAGCAGCAGCAGCAAAAATCAAAGGCAGGCAGGTCCCATCTCATGTTTCTTTCTAACTTGGCTACCTGCTGGGAAGTGCTCCTGCTCTGAGGGAGGACTTCTCTCTGTCAATCCTCTCTGGAAATCATCTCTCAGGCCCAGCCAGGCAGGTAGCTCTTAGCTGCTACCAGGTGCAGTCAAGTGAACAATCACAGTACAATGTCACAGAGGAACCATTTTAACAGCAGATAGTAAATAATGAATCTTCCCTAGAATATTTTCTTTTGTGGCTGCCCACCCGGCTTGTATAACTCAGCTATATTTCATTGTATTTTTTTCCTAAGTGTTTTTAAGGTAACTTGAGAAGAAAGTATTTTGAAATGACCTTTCAGTCTTGCTCTAACTATAATTCATATTTGATTTGGAAGCTAATGAAGTTAATAGAAGTAGGGAGAATGTGAGGAAGAAATGCTGGCATAGATTTTAAGTAGAAGTTGTCACAGTACTGATACGAAATGTTCTCAGGAATATGGGGTGGAGAAGCCAGATCCCAATGTGGAATTGGATGATGTAGGAGCTATTAGTCACTTGGAAAGGAGGAAAGAAGAAAAGATTTGAGGATTGTCCCCAGGTACTGACTTTGAGCAAGTGTTCAACTCTGGAAGCCAAGACACAGAACGGGATGAACAACAAAAACAATTACAACAACAAGAAGTCTACCCAGTGTAAAAACATCTTCATTCCCACTATGGACAGTCAGTGTCTATTTACTGAGCCCCAGTTGTATCAGCCATTACCTGCCACATTAATGCTGTGTTAGAAGCATCCATATGATTGATTTCATTGATCTATAATAATGAACAATTGTCCTGCTCATTAGACAATAGCATCCAGCCATTCGGGGCTTGTTTGTTTCTTAAATGGGCTCTAACTCAGTGGGCCATTGGTTGCCAAGTGATCTAATCTTGTTTTAGGGAAGGCCAGTAATGCTCAGCTCAACCCCACATGTATTTTCACCCTCCGGTAGCCTGCCAAAGTGTATTCTCAGGAAACCGTAGGGTGCAGAAGGCAAGCAGGTGCAACTGTTCTGTTTATTTTTATTCTTTATGTTGTGACTAAGTACTGGATAGGAAGCAGTTTAAGGAGAGAAAATTTACTTTGTAGCACAGTTATTGATGAGGAAGGCATGGGAGCAAGGGGCAGCTTGTGACCACATCCTATCCACAGTCAGAAAGAAGAGGTGGACAGTAAGTGAGCCAGCCGGGCTGTGACAGGCCTGCCTCCAATGACCCAGTTCCATCAATGCTCTACTTTCTAAAGGTTCCATAACCTTCCAGAACAACACCAGCAGCTGGGAGCAAAGTGTTCAAACATGAGCTTAAGGTAGACAGATCCTAGACACAAGGCAACAACATAATAGCCCCTTTCAAATCTATGCTTGTGCCATAGCTGTTAATGCCCCAATGCTAAAACCTTAAAGACATTCTAAAACCAGACCAGGTTCAAAGTCAACAGTGACAATAACTTCAAACACTGAAGGGAAAGAATAAGGCTACAGGAAAAAGATCAGTCAAGTGATTCATGTTACATATATGCAGATATATCAGCTTTGTGCCCAACACAGATCAATATATTCCTTATTTCATTGCTGTGAAAAAATACTCAACAAAAACAACTTCAGAAGGGAAGGTATGGCTACAGAGTAGCTTCAGCTATGGAGGCAGGAGCATGAATCAGGTAGACAGACTGGGAAGGAAGAGCAGTTACCACCACATTACAGGTGGAGAAGAGAAGGAAGCCATTCAAGAGGAGGGTGTCACATGAATTTGAGGAGGGTAGGAGGGGGGTACCATATTGGAGATAAACGCTAGGTAATTGGTAACTGGACAAGCTGATGAAAGGACTGATCTTGGGATGATTATGGAACAACCTATAGTCTCCTGTATGGGAGCTGCCACCTTGACATTAGACATGAAGGCATCTCTTAGCAGTGCCATGGGAAGGATGAGGTATGACTATGAGTGTGCTGGCCTCTGTGGGAGTTCCTGAGGTCTTGCTGTGGGTAGACCATCAGTGTCCAAAGGGAAGTCTAAAGGCCTTCTTCTTCCTTGGGAAAGTTCGTGATATTGGGAATTAGGGGACCTTGATGAACTCTGACACATGTCCTGGGAAAACTGTGTGGTGACCTTAGCAAGGATGTGTCCAACAGCACTTTGGAGGAGTTTAGAAGGGTGAGACGGGATGCACAAGCGATAGGTTATATGTAGGCAGCAGGATCTGAGATGTATACAACAGACTATCCCTATTTTTTAGGCCACAAACATTTTATAACATTCCTATGTAGAATTTCAATAAAAAGTGCAGATTTTACAGTCTAGCTACTCATGTATTTTCAAGAGCAAAGATCAATATAATGTGCTTTATTACAAAAGAGTAAGAGAAATAAATCAATTCATAATCAAACAAGTTATTCCTATGCGTAAATACTCTGGCACGTAGCATCAGAAGGGAGGGTGAAGCAGGAAAACTCACAGTTTTATTCCCAACGAAGAGACTGTAATAGCAGCAGATCCTGGAAAATAGGAATGGGGTTTCTATTTCCTTTCTGTACCTGAACACAAATACGGTGATCCACGCTGCATGTTGGTAGCATGATTTTCTGAGATGGAGATCAATTCTAATTAATTAATAGAAATTAAATTAATTAATAGAAAATAAATCCCTTATTTCTATGATAGATTCCTAAAAGGTTGAGGGCATATTACAAACCATGCAAAAATGTTCTTTATATGATAAACACTGTAAAAGTACTTCTCAAAATGTCTACCTCCTGATGTACTTGGAATCTACAAATGCCTATTATTGTGCTCAGTTTGGCTTTCCATAGCTTCAGCTATCCAGTCAAATACGGCCTGCTAAAAGGAAATCCCAGAAATAAACAATCTAGGATTTATGTTATGCCCTATTCCAAGTAACATCGTGAGATCCAGGCCATCCTGCTCTGTTCCCCTCAGAATGAGAAGACTTTCCTGAGTGTCCATGCTGTATAAACCATCTGCCCACCAGTCACTAAGCAGTACCTGTGTCTCAGAGCCCTTGTCAAGGGATTACAGTGTGTGTTCAAGTCACCCTTATTATCTTCAATCGTGGCTCCAAAGAGTAGGAGCAGTGTGATGGCAACTTTGTTATAGTATGCTGTTGCTGTTGTTGTTGTTATATTTTGTTAATATTTTTGCTGATTTCTTATTATGCTTAATTTATACATAGAACTTTATAGGTATGTATAGAAAAAAATCTATAGAAGGTGCAGTGCTATATACTACATGTGCTATATATATGTGTGTGATATGTATGTGATATATATGATTGATGTGTGTGTGTGTGTGTGTGTGTGTGTGTGTGTGTGTGTGTGTGTGTGTTAGCCTTGGGAAGTGAAGAGACTTCATGGCACAAAGGATATGACTGAGTTAAGGATCAGGAGACGTGAAGATGAACCTACCCATATGGGTCCAGGACACTCACTTGGGCCCTGAAAAGTTAAAGTGGGAGAGGAAAGTTAAAGTTGAAGAGGAACTAAAGATGCTACACTACCAGCCTTGCCAATGGAGGATGCAACAAGGGCCACAGAGCTCCAGAATTGGAAAACAGAGTGGGACAAGCATTCCCCAGACTCTCCAGATAGAATAGTCATATGTATATCAAGGTTCTAGCTCAGCAAAGCCCATTTTGGATTTCTAGATGCTAAATCTGAAAACAATATATATTGTTTTAAACAAAACAGTAATTCTATCCTTTATTTATATAAAATGAGATCCAGGTTCTGGGTTTGGGCAAGAGGTTTTGGTTGTTGTTTTGTTTTGTTTTGTTTTGTTTCATCTGTATGTATACTTTATTCCAAAGCTTGTTTAGGGTGGGTGAGACATGGCTCTTAGGATAGGGTGCTTATTCCAATATCATACTTACTGAGTGTGGAGGTACACACTAATAATCCTAACAATCCTCACATTCAGGGGGTGAGGAGTGAGGCAGGAGGACCAGAAGTTCAAGTCTGTTCTTGGCTACATAATGAGTTTGAGGTGCATGAAATTATGTATCAAAATATTATTTGGGGGTAGTACAAGACTTTATGGTATAAGAGCAGGCCACTCATCATAGGTTACCCAGCATCCCTGGACCCTATGTGAATGCCAGCACCTCACCATGTCATTTTAATAATCAGACATGTCCTCCCACACAAAAATCTCTAATTTGAAGATGAAAGTACCCCCCATCTAAAAGAATATTAGCCCATGTTAGGATCTGAGCATAGCTCTGGACCATAAACATAGTTTCAAAAACACTTTCTGGATACTCAAGAGCCTCAAAGCAGACACTGTTGCAGAGTCAAGACCAATAGCTTTCTGGAATTCTGGTCAACCAATAAAGATTCCCAAACTGATTTCCTAAAAGCCAGTGCTTATTTGACCCTTCCTTGTGCCCTGCCCCTGCACGGTGGTAGACATGAGAACAGAATCTGCATTTAATAATGCAACTGCACCAGCCCATAGCCATGCAGTTTCCCAAGGAGACATCTTAATGAGATCCCTAGTTACTATAAAATTTACCAGCAGGGAGAATTGGTGTAATTAAAGTAGCAAAAGGAAGGCTTTTCCCCTGCTGTGTATTCAGGGTGTGCATGGGGGCCTTTTATCTAACTATCCTTCACACCTCTGTATCTACAGAAATGGGACAGGCTTGACATGATATGATTCCGTGTTACAGTAGAACCATCACACAGATGTCATTTTGGAGGCCCCAACAGGATATTCTGGTGGAACATCCAGAGAAGGAACTGCAAGGAAGTCTAAGAGGATCAGGCACTCTAGAAGCCGAGGCAAGAAAGCCCTCTGGTTTGGTAGCAGTGTCCTGGAGTGGGCAAGGACTGAAGGCAAGGGAAGGCGTGCTTCCTTCCTGAAGCAGTGTTGTAATTAGCTCACACCAGGGAGAGTAGGCACCCACACGTTGTTTAGCACTTCAGGCTGTCTCCTCAGGGGAGCCTGCCTACTGTGATGTGAGGGTGGGGGTGGAACAGAGTGAAATGGCTCATTACAGAACAGTTCTTTACATGGGGGTGGGAAGCTCTAATGTCTGCTTTCTCTTTACTTAAGAATGTGGTTTGATCGGTACCAAGTCAAGGGATGTTCTCTTTTGGAGAAGGGGAAAGTATGATGAATAGTCTCTCACGTTAAAAGAGTAGATAATTGTCGCATAATTAGACAACACTTCACCATAGGGTTTGCTGGAAGCACAGCCATGTGAAGGTTGAGAACAAGGTGTTTGCCTTCCTTCTTGCAAAGTTGCCATCCTTCTTGATGGCTAAATTTCCCAGCCATTTCCACCTCTCCTCTCTGTCGTTTTTCACACTCCTTTAGTTTAACCAGATTTATTTGCCAAATAGATCCAAAGCCTTTCTAGGTGGAAAGGACCTCCCCTTCTATATTAGCAATTCAGTAGGATGCCCAGAGAGGGCATGAGTATAGTTGATAATAATGGCATGTGTATGGAGGACTGTGACAAAGATTCTGAAATTACTCATTTATCAGCAAATATCTGATGACTCAAGTCTCAAGGTTAATTTAGCTGTAAATTAATAATCCCTGACAAAACCACTGTGGGCTGTGGGCTTGCTGTGCTATGCTCAATGGGAACTAATGTTCGCAGGAAAACTAACTAACTAACAAAACAAAAAACAAAACAAAACAAAAAAGCAAGAAAACAAGCAAAAGAACTCTGCACCTGTGCTAAAGGTTCTACAAGGCTGCTGGGAAGTCAGTGATTGTGCAGAGTGTGAGAATTGCAGCTTGACAGCCAAGTTATATTGGATTCTATCTTTAGCCCCATAACTAAGCCATTCATAGCCCACCTCTTTGTGTTATTAATGTCCTTGTGACTCTTAGGTAGAACCATTTTCAAGTATGTTAAAAGGTCCCTACTTTTCACCCCGCCCCCCAATGGCTATGAAAGCCATCAGGTAACATTTGAAACCTTTAGCAAATATACCTGCACTTTACCATAAACATCTCCCTGATGTTCCTGCCAGTGTGTACTTAAAGCTCCTTGGTTTGTAATTTTCTTGGTTCCATAACTCTAAAATCTTTATGAAACTTAGGACATTGCAACATAGTATTTGAGATAACCTGAGTCCGTGTTCCTAGACTATGGTCATTCTTATTTGGCTTGAAAAAAAAAAAAAACATCTCTTATTCCCTTTGAAGTGAGCTGTGCTTTAGGGTTGACATCAGCAATGTAGAAAAAATTAGGGCTCCAATTGGGCATTCAACCTAATAGTCGAATTTACAGTAGTATAAGGGGCAGTGTTCACTGGGTCACAAGAAGCATATCAAAGGCTGCCCACATGTGCCCCCTAACCAGAATTGTACTCTATCTAGAATCTCAGATAAAGATTTAAACTACTTATACTGTTATGAGTTGAATTTTCCTAAAATTAATACATTAAATCCTATGGCGAAGTTTGAAGAGATATGCCTGTATTCCCAGCTGTGTCAGAAGCTGATGCAGAAAGATCTTTTGACCTCAAAAGTTCAGAGATAGATCTGTCCCAACACCAAGAGTAACTGGGACCAGCAAGACCCAAGCACACAGGAACTCCACCAGCCCAGGGGTTCGGGTTCCTTCCTGTCTGTCTGAGCTGTCTGGTGCCCTGAGTAGATGACCTTGGGCACAAGCTCCACAGCCAGTCCCACAACACCCAGAAGAAGCTCCACTCCCAGGTGCTCTAACAAGCCCAGGATCACAGGATCTCAGAATCACAAGATCACAGAGACAGTTTGACTCTGAGGAGTTCTGACACAACCAGGATCACAGGAAGGACAGGCTCTGGACAGATTTAGCCAGGGCAGGTAGCACTAGAGATAACCAGATGGCAGGGTGGGGGGCGAGCATAAGAAAATAAACAACACAAACCAAGGTTACTTGGCATCATCTGAACCCAATACTCCTACCATAGCAAGTCCTGGACACACCATTACACTGGAAATGCAAGATTCAGATCTAAAATCATTTCTCATGATGATGATACAGGACTTTAAGAAAGACATAAATAGCACACTCAAAGAAATACAGGAGAACACAGGTAAACAGCTAGAAGCCCTTAAAGAGGAAACACAAAAATCCTTTAAAGAACAACAGAAAAACACAGTCAAACAGGTGAAGGAAATGGTCAAAATCATCCAGAATCTAAAAATGGAAATAGAAACAATAAAGAAATCAGAAAGAGAGACAACCCTGGAGACTCAAAACCTAGGAAAGAATCAGGAGCCATAGATGCAAACATCACCAACAGAATGCAAGAGATAGAAGAGAGAATCTCAGGGGCAGAAGACACCTTAGAAAACATTGACACAACAGTCAAAGAAAATGCAAAAAGCAAAAAGCTCCTAACCCAAAACATCCAGGAAATCCAGGACGCAATGAGAAGACCAAACCTAAGGATAATAGGTATAGAAGAGAGTGAAGATTCCCAATGTAATGGGCCAGCAAATATCTTCAACAAAATTATAGAAGAAAACTTCCCTAACCTAAAGTAAGAGATGCCCATGAAAATACAAGAAGCCTACAGAACTCCAAATAGACTGGACCATAAAAGAAATTCCTCCCATCACATAATAATCAAAACACTAAATGCACTAAACAAAGAAAGAATTTTAAAGGCAGTAAAGGAAAAAAGGCAAGTAACATATAAAGGCAGGCCTATCAAAATTACACCAGACTTCTCACCAGAGATTATGAAAGCTAGAAGACCCTGGACAGATGTCATACAGACCCTACAAGAACATAAATTCCACCAGGCTACTATACCCAACAAAACTCTCAATTACCATAGATGGAGAAAACAAGATATTCCATGACAAAACAAAATTTACACAATATCTTTCCACAAATCCAGCCCTACAAAGGATAATAGATGGAAAACATCAACATAAGGAGCAAAACTACACCTTAGAAGAAGCAGGAAAGTAATCTTTCAACAAATCCACACAAAACTAATTCCACCTCTTACAACAAAAACAACAGGAAGTAACAATTACTTTTTCTTAATATCTTAATATGAAAATTAATATTACCAACATATCCTAATTGATTGAAATCTAAAAATATGAGGAATTAGAAATGTGTTAACTATCATCCAATGGTCTCTCTAATTTGGTAATTGGAGAAATTGGTCCAATATTGAACAATCCATATTCACTTTCAGCTTGTTTGTATGTGACAGTGTCTTGCTGTGTACAGCATAATGGTCTTGAAATCTTACTTCTCCTATCTCAGCCTCTCTATTAGTAGTATTGTTTATTTCATGTTTTTACACTATACTATGGTTTTCAGAACAGCTTACATATTTCAAAAGTCTTTATACAGCCAAAAAAAGTAGACAATTAACTTGGAAGGTGGCTTGTAAGAGAACAACTAAGAGTGAGACTGAGTGCTTTGCTTGATGCTTGTAACTATTGTATCAAGTTTGAAGAAGAGGACTTTATAAGTTACTCTTTCTCTGAGATGAATGCTTTTCAAAATCATCACAGCCAAAGAACCAGATTCTTACCCTCACCTAATGTCCATGCCACCCTCCAAGCAGAACCACTGTTCATTGAAACAATTGGTGAATGACTTCATGGATAGACCATCTTAATATACTCACCATTTCTTAAACGAATGTAACCTGTTCTCTGTGGGCTGAGAATGAAGTCACTCACTCAAGTCAAATAGCTTTCACCTAGCACGAAGTCTGTATCCAAAACTCATGCCTACAATTCATTCCTTGGTGCAGCAGAACTGTCAACTCTCAGCTTAGCTAAGATGGAGGTAAAATCCTTTGGTGATGTGAGGGTCATTGAAGTACAGCCTTATTACCATGAACTCCAATGTCTAAAAATTGTTCTTATTTTGGGCTTGTACCACAGCAAGAGCCAAGATTCTAAGCTCTACTAAATACAAAACAAACAAACAAACAAACAAAAAGACTTTACATATTTATGTTCATTTAAGAAAACACTAGTAGTGATGTATTATTTTAAAATATACAATTAATATGCTTGGAGTTATTTAAAATTTATATTGAGAAAAGCATATGTATTTTCAGTATTGCTGTAGATAAGCATCTACATAAGACTGTTAAATTGGTTGTTGTTTTTTATCAAACAACTTTTATAATACTCAATTTCATTGTTATAATATTTTATAAATTTTAAAGAATATGGCAAAAAAAAGGTATTGTAGGTAGTGAAGGCGGTCTCTGGGAGGAGTTGGGGTATAAAAGGGAAACAAGAATGCGATTTAATTCTATTTACTTAAAATATGTTTTTAAATGTTATCAAATTCAGATAAATTGAAATCATGTA
>NW_022196903.1:75916109-75918679 GCF_008632895.1 Mastomys coucha
AAAAAAAAAAAAGAAAAGAAAAAAAAAGAAAACAAGCTGAGCAAGGCAGGGGAAGCAAGCCAGTAAACAGCACCCATCCATGGCCTCTGCATCAGCTCCTGCCTCCAAGTTCCTACCCTGTGTGAGTTCCAGTCCTGACTTCGTTTGGTGATGAACAGCAATGTGGAAGTGTAAGCCGAATAAACCCTTTCTTCACCAAAAAAAAAAAAAAAGTTCAGAGATAGCCAGGGCATCACAGTGAGACCCTGTTTTCCAAAATCATATATTACACACACACACACACACACACACACACACACACACACACACACACACATGCACACACACCACCACCACCACCACCATGACCAGCAGCCTTATAATCGTTATAAAAGAATTAGAAATGCAAAAAATTTGTAGCATAAGACACATATTCTTCTAATGAAGAATTATTCTTCGGATAGTATAGCACAAAAAAGAGGAAAAGCAGAACATGCCTACACTGGGTACATTAGGTTCTTTGCATATGTAAGGGAAAACACTGCCCCTTATAAATGCCATGTCAGATGAAGGGAAAATTTAAAAAGACCTACTAGAAGAAAACAAAACCATGAGGAAGTGTGGGTGACCAGAGGATGGAAGAGGCAGATGGTCTGTGTGGTGGTTTGTCTATGCTTGGCCCAGGGAGTGGCACTATTAGGAGGTGTGGCCTTGGATTAGGAGTGGCCTTGTTGGAGTGGATGTGCCACTGTGGGTGTGGGCTTTAAGATCCTCCTCCTAGCTGCTTGGAAGCCAGTCTTCTCATAGCGCACTTTAGATGACGATGTAGAACTCTCAGCTCCTCCTCCACCGTGCCTGCCTGGACACTGTCATGCTCCCACCTTGACAACAATGGACTGAACCTCTGAGCCTGTAAGCCAACCCCAATTAAATGTTGTCCTTATTAAAAAAAAAAAAAAAAAACCATGAGGAAACTGAGATGCAATTTCAGTATTAAAATTGCAGTGAAGATGGTAGCAGACACATAGAAGCCAAATTTGTCTTGAAGGATTGGGGAGTGTAAATTGTTCTAGAACAAAGAGAGAAGAAGAAAAATGAAATTTTAAGAGAAAAGTTATTAGTTACAAAAAAAAAAAAAAGCCCAAAATCCAATTTCACATTCTGAGTATTCTTAGAAAGAAAACCAGCCCAAGCTGAACAACCTCACAGAAAAGAACAACACCTTCCTGAATGAACCCACCTCCCAGAATCTACATCCAACAGAATGCTAATGAAGGGGAACTCTGTGCTCATTAATTCCTAAATCTATGTTAAAGATGAAAAGTTCTTTTTATATATTCCAGTGGGAAAAATAAGAGACCCAATAAGAAGGAAAAATTACTCTGAATTAAGTCCTCTGATAGAATGTTATAAATGTCAAGTGGAAATGAGTAAAAGCAGAAAAGATAATGGCCTTTCTGGTCTGTGCATGTAGATCAGCTGGTTTAGTTTCAGTCTGTCATACAGGAAACTCTGGGTTTGATTCTTTTCCTAGCACTATGATAGAAACCGGGTATTGGTAGATGTTTATGATCTTAATAGTTAGGAGGTGGAGGCAGGAGGATTGGAAGTTCAAGATCATCTTCTGCTACATAGTGAGTTCAAGGCCAGCCTGGGCTAGAAGAGAGCTGTGTCAAATGTCATGAGCTTATACATTTACTTACATTATCATTCACACATGGAAGGTGGTTTCAGATGTGCAAGGATTTTGAACACAGAGCAATCATACCATTCCCCTGGATTACTAAATCAATGCACAAAGACTATGAAGAAATTAATAAAGTTGAAGAGCCAGAGGAGGATTAGTGAAGGCAGCATAAGCAATCATGAAATCATAATCTATCAAATATTACTTCTACCCCAGTTTTTTACATAGTAATTAAGTTGGAATCTGTACTAGTTCTTTTTCTCTTGCTGTACTAAAAAACCAAGACCAAAGACAGCTAAAGGAAGAAATTCATTTGGAATATGGTTCCAGACAGGGGTGGGACATCTTCATAACATCAGGAAAGGCAGGACAACTAGAGCCAAGTCCATATGGTGTCAGGAGCAAGAAGCTCAAAGATCTAATCTTCAAGGCAAACAAGAAGCAGAGATAACACACTGAAAGCTGGATGAGGCTGCAGCCGCTCCAATCTCATTCCCTGGGTAAGGCTGCAGCTGCTCCAGTCTCCTTCCCATTGAAGCATTGTAGTATTTCCTCCAGCAAGACTCTACTCCTTGAATTAGAATTTTTTTTTTTTGAGTTTGAATTTTTTTTAAACTTTTATTGCATTATGATGAGAAAAGTTACATGATTTCAATTTATCTGAATTTGTTAACATTTAAAAACATATTTTAATTAAATAGAATTGAATCACATTCTTGTTTCCCTTTTGTACCACTGCTCCTCCCAAAGACCCCCCCTTCAACACCTACAATATCTTTTTTGTCATATTCCTTAAAATTTATAAAATTTTATAACAATAAAATAAGTATTATACAAGTTGTTTGATATAAAACAACAATCAATTTAACAGTTTTATGTACATGCTCATCTACAGCAATAGTGA
>NW_022196903.1:75920755-75956097 GCF_008632895.1 Mastomys coucha
ATTGTGTTTTCCTGTAGCTCTTTAAGGGATTTTTGTGTTTCCTCTTTAAGAGCTTCTAGCTCTTTACCCGTATTTCTCTCGTATTTCTTTGAGGGTGCTATTTATGTCCTTCTTAAGGTCCTGTATCATCATCATGATAAGTGATTTTAGATCTGAATCTTGCATTTCCGGTGTGATGGTGTGTCCAGGACTTGCTCTGATCCTGGGTGTGTCAGAGCACCTGGGAGTGGAGCTTCCTCAGGGTATTGTGGGACTGGCTGCAGATCTTGTGACCAAGGTCTCTGATCCTGGGTGTGTCAGCATGCCTAGGAGTGGAACTTCCTCTGGGTGTCATGGGACTGGCTGCAGAGCTTTCACCCAAGGTCTGTTCTGGACCCCAACCCAGACAGACCGGAAGCAAGACTCTACTCCTAATGGTTGTACAACCTCACTGAGCATTGCTACCACTAGGGACCAAGTATTCAAATTATGAGCCTGTAGACAAAATCTGTAGTTCACACCATCACAGAAGCAAACGTTTTTAACTATAAGAAAAACAATTAAAATAACCATAATTTGTTAGTAACAGTCACACAGTAATAGCTGTCACTAGTACACATTAGAGGATTAAAGATTTGAGGATTAAAGATTAGGAATATGTTCACTATGACAGCCATTTCAAGGGAGGTTGTTGACTTAATAATGCAAAACTCTAGATTAAAATGGAATATTTTACATCTCTTTGTACTTTTTCTGATTGCTAAGGAGAGATAGGTTACATACATTAATTTGGGGACTAGGAAATCAAGCTATAATTGCTGCTGCTTCATTAGCCTGCATATTTAGAGTTTCATGATTTGCTTGTTATGTGCAGTGAAAACAGCCTCTTTCTAAAATCAGCTTACATTAATTGCACCAAGTAAAGGGTTACTATTCCATTTCCATTCATGAATATAATACACTTTGATCATATTTACCCTATTAGCCTTTCCTTATTTCTTTTTAGTATTTGAGGTGTTCATACATCACGTATTTTGGTCATATCCATCCATCCATCACTGCCTCATTCCACTCCCTCTAGTGTCCCCTCTCCATTTCCCTCCCAACCTCACGTCCTACTCTTTAGTTATTGATGAGCCCCAGAAGTCTGACCGAGATCTCACTTGTTAGAATTTGCTCTGGGTTGGCACACCAGGGGGATATGTATGCCTGCTTTCCCTGGCTTCCTCAGCCTGCCTGCCTTTCTTAGCTCAAGCCACTTTCCTCTGGCTTCAAAGCCAGTAGCTACTGGCTCTCTTTCACTCTGACCAGTTTTTTCTGCTTCTCTTCCTGGAGTTCCAAGGGCCACATGAGAGAAATAACCTGCTTCTTAAGGACCCTTATGAGTAGGCTGATCATCCCCATACCAGGGTGATTCCTTCACATCAAACTTAGTCACTTCTTCAAAGTTCCCTCCTGCCATGCAAAATGGCAACACTTACAACAGACTCCCAGAGATGCTTAGGACTTGGACCTCTTGAGGTGTGTGTGGGGGGATATATTCTGCCAACCAAAGTATTAAATAGCCATAGCTTATTCAACCAATCCTCTTTATTTGGCATTTTAATCACTATTTTAAAAATAATAACATATGGTATACCAGTCTGTCCAAACTGAATATTTCTAGAGCACTAGTTTCTAAAGTTGGAATTCTAAGGCAAGGTCTATTTTTTTTCTTTTTTTTTCAATGCCCAAACCCTTGATAATTGCTGGGTTTCTTTCCAGAAGTCTTAACTCATCAGAAACTGTTTGGTTTTGTACCTTAGGAAACAGACTAGGTATCTAGGGGTTTCAAAATCATAATATTTGACAATTTGATAAGGAAAAACTAGTATCCCATTATTGCACTAACAGTAATTTCTTGATAATTAACGAACCCCAACAGTTTTTCAATTGTATTTTGAAAGAAAGAACTCTCAGAGGACAGCAAAATGGCTGAGTGCACAAAGGCTCTGTTATGAAACCCAAGACCTGAGTTTGATCCTTGGGACCCAAGTGGTAGAAGGAGAGAACTTACTCCTTAAAATTGTCCTCTGACCTCCATGAGTGTTGTGACATAGTCACATATGTGCTTTTGCACACACGTGTGTTAAGTAAATGTTATCTTTTAATTTAAATAGAAAAATCCTAAACCAATAGAATCCTTTTGACACATTAAAGTGTGGCAAGGCCATCTTTTTTATATATATATATTTTTTTAAATTAGGCTTTTTTATTTATATTTCAAATGTTATCCCCTTTTCTCATTTCCCCTCCAAAAACCCACATCATATCCCCCTTGCCCCTGCTCACCAATCCACCCACTCATGCTTCTCTGTCCTGGCATTCCCCTACACTGGGGCATTGAGCCTTCACAGGACCTAGGGCCTCTCCTCTCATTGATGTCCAACAAGGCCATCCTTTGCTACATACGCAGCTGGAGCCATGGGTCCCTCCATGTGTACTCTTTGGTTGGTGTTTTATTCCTTGGGAGCTCTGGGGGTTCTGGTTGGTTCATATTATTGTTCCTCCTATGAGGCTGCAAACCCCTTCAGCTCCTTGGGTCCTTTCTCTAGCTTCCCCATTGAGGACCCTGTGCCATCTTCTAACCCAAGGTCTTTACTCTGAAGCCAGACAGCCCCAGGTCCTATACACCAACCTGCTGAATCAATCCTTCTCCAGAGACAATGGCACCATTCAGAAAGTCTCCATCATCTGGGCTTGTAACTGTTGAGGCTTGCTGAACTGGAGCAGCTGAATTTGAAGCAAGTTCAATGTCACTTCCATCAAAGATGAACTCACATTTCTGGGTGAGAGGTACAGAACAAACAATACTTGACCTCATATGAACCCTGAGGATATATTTTTCAGAATCCACTAAGAGGCCCATTCTGAGTAATTACACTGATGAAAGAACGCACGTAGCCAGGCCTCTAGTCCCTTCTGACAACCCTGGTAGTTAGCATTCTGTGCATGACTACAAACAGCAGGAATGGAGTGCTCGAGCAGATCCAACTCCTCACCATTTATCACCAAGGAAACTGACTTCTACACTGATAGGATTGAAGATCCTCTGGGGTGTTGCTCTGGACCCCTCACCATAGCTGTATATCTCCTCAGAGTAATATTAGGGTCTCTGTGGCTTTTAACTACACTGTTCCAGGCCAGATCTTCTTAATGTTGTAAAGTTGGTCTCTTCTTGTTGCTAATGCTCATGTTGGGGCACCATCTCCTTAATTGGTAGCTATTGTCTCTAGTCACAGTGCTTAGTCTTGTACAGAGCTGAAAGACATTACCTTCTTTGAAATAAGTCTGGTACAGAATGACAAATGTCACATGATAGCACTATGCTCAGAATCTTAAAAGTTTATCTAATTGAACTAAGTTGGAAAGGCAGAGAGAAAGAGAGAAAGACAGAGACAGAGAGAGAGATACAGAGAGAGAGAGAGAGAATGAGAGAGACAGAGACAGAGAGACAGAGAGACAGAGACCTAGAGAGACAGAGACCTAGAGAGACAGAGACAGAGAGATAGAGAGAGAGACAGAGAGAGAGAGAGAAAGAGAGAGAGATTCCTACAGGAGCAGGGATCCAAAAGTGAGTTGCTAGTTTGGATCCTTCTTCTACTTCTACCCAACACTGAACCTTATTGACTCAGGTCTGTGTAAAAAATAAGGACTGAAGGGTACAGGCTGAGGAAAAGCTCACTGGTGTGAGAAAGATTCCTCCATGAAGTTTCAAAAGGAAGGAAGAACCAGACATGAAGAAAGCAAGGGCTAGTGGTCAGTGGTCAAATGACTGAGTCTGAGCATTTTAAAAGTCACAGATCTGAGCTAGACTTACGGGGGATGAACTTTACCCCACAGAAGTATCCAAGGCCCAGTTCAGTACTCGTGTGCACAAGGAGGCTGTCTGAGCTAAATTTACAGCATTGGGGTTTTTCAGGGTTCACCCTCTTCATTGTTGTCTATGTCTATTAGGAAGGATGTGTCACACGTGTCCTTACAGGATAAGCTCAAGGCCTGCACCAGAATAGAGTTCAAAGAGACTGGCTCCCCTATTTGTAACAGTCTCTCTTCTCCAGGAACTCTTATTCTCATGTCACAAATAAAAAGAGAGGAATAGAGAAGCTGCCTTTCTCCTCTGTCAATAGACTAGATTCCTTTTCCAGCCTCTTTACCCTGTGGACTTTGGAATCACTACAGGCAAGGAAGGTTCTAGAAAAATCTGATTTTCATTGAAATTGCATTAAAATTGAAAATAACAAGAAGTAACATCCTCGTCATTATAATTATTTTTTTCTCTGTGTGTGAATCTTCATGTTCATGGCTGTGCAGATGCACATGCATGGGGGATGAAGACCAGAAGACAACCTCATCTGTCATTCTTGAGCATGACATTCTTCAACCTTGTTTTCATGAGACAGGACCTCCCTCTTATCTAGAACTGGCCAAGAAGGTGGCCACCGAGGTCCAGGCATCTGCCTGCCTCCTCCTGCCTGGTCTTGGGATTATAAAGACAATCTACCATGCCTAGGTTTTTACATGACTTGTGGAGATTGAACTCAGGTCTCTGAGCTCACAGATATTTCACTGCCTGAGGCATCTCCACAGCCCCAAGCCTTTTCTTTTGTAGATCTCAGACCTCTGACCAAATTCTTAACTATGTTCATCAAATGTGTTCAGGTTTTAGATGGATTGTTCCTACGCTTTACCTTTATGTTGCTATCATGGAACAATATGTCATTACTATATGCAGTCTTAGTTATTATTGGGAGTATGTGAAAGGTCTACCATTTGATAGATATTTTGTAACTAGCTACAACAAGCAAAAAGCAAATTTTATTTATTAAAAAGCATGGAGATTGTCACCCCATAGCAGAGACTGGAAGGAACTAGAATGTGTTTTTCCTTACTCTTGGTTCCGTAGCTCAAGCATGTTTGTTCCACACACCAGAGAGCCTTTCTTGGATACCCTGAAGAAAACAAAAAAGGATGTACCTCTTGTGGCACCTAAGGGTTTTATCATGTGACTCCAGCCAGCCCTGACTTACTATAGTCTCCCTCCTGTTGTCTGTCTTCCAATATGGCTTAGGAAGGGGCGTTGAATCTGGAGGAGATGCTGATATTTTAGAACCCAAAAGACAGTAAGTAGGGAGCTGGTGAGATGGCTCAGCGGGGAAGAGCACCGACTGCTCTTCAGAAGGTCATGAGTTCAAATCCCAGCAACCACATGGTGGCTCACAACCACCCGTAATGAGATCTGACGCCCTCTTCTGGTGCGGCTGAAGACAGCAACAGTGTACCTACATATAATAATAATAATTAAAAAAAAAAGACAGTAAGTAGAAGACAGGTTGCAGGCATGATGAGTAAGGCAATGAAGGCGCTGTTGGTTGGTCAGCAGCCAGGCTAGTGACCATCTGTCTTGGGGTTCCTATTGCTATGATAAAAACACTGCGACCAGAAGCAACTTGGGAAGGAATGATTTATATCACTTAAAGTTCCACATCACAGTCCATCATGGAAAGAAGTCAGAGTAGGAACTCTGAGGCAGGAACTGAAGCAGAAGCCATGGGGGATGGTGGCTTGTTCATTATGGGTTCTTCTGTCTGCTTTCTTATACCACCCAGGACCACCTACAAGGACCTGGACCCTCCCATACCAATCATCAATCAGGAAAATGTAGTATGGGTTGCATAAAGGCCAAGATGGTGGGAGAATTTTTTCATTTGTAGTTCCATGACTCTAGCTTGTGTCAAGTTGACATAAAAATAAATATTGCCATCATACCACCTTGATCTTCAAATTGACAGGTTGTATGACCATGTTAACACTGTATACTTATAGCAGTGATGGGATTAAGGCATGGCTTTTATAACAGTCCTCTTAAATGGTGAGGATGGGTTTCAAGTTCTATGTAGTGCCTCTTACAGGAGATGCCAGATGAAGAAAGGATTTGCTCTTCTCCCCAAGGTTTTATCAAGAATAGATGTTGCATTTTAGCAACTCCATTTCTGGTCTGTATCTAGATTCCATGTTTGTCTCCAGTAACCTATCTTAGTTTTCCATTGCAGCGATGAGACACCATGACCAAGACAACTTGTAAAAGAAACTATTTACATGGGGCCTTGCTTACAGTTTCAGAGGGTGAGTCCATGATTGTCTTGGCAAGAAGTGTGGCAGCAGGTAGACATGTCACTAGAGCAGTATCTGAGAGTTTACATTTTATGAGCAAGTTGGAGGCAGAAAAAGGAGAAAGAGAGGCAGACAGACAGACAGACAGACAGATAGAATGAGAGAGATCCACCTCCAATAAAACACCTTCCCCAACAAAGATGGATTTCCTTCAATAAGGCCACACTTCCTAATTCTTACTAGAATAGTTCCACCAACTAGGGACCAAGCATCTAAATACATAAGACATTCTAGTCAAGCCACCATAAAACCTAATGGTGTGACATGTGATTAATAAGGAATATTCTAATATCAATCCAGCCTCATTATAATAGAACGTTATGCACGTATGAGACAGTGGTTTACACTGTGCAGATGGTCCCTTCCTCTCAAGTCACAGAGGACAGATGATAGCTCTCGGGGGGCCTCTCCATTTGCGTGGCTTTTTAAGTGTAAAGTGCACTGGTGTGTGGATATTGATTGTCCTCATCAGCTCATGAAAGGAAAGAGTTTTCCCCTTGAAAAACTTCATTAGGCAGATGATGAGCTTGACCAGGGGTACGTCTTGTGACAGAAGGAAAAAGAAACAGAGCTGAGGCTGAGGCTGGCAAAGCATGGGCTGGCTCCCTGCCTCTGCTGCTGGCCACTTGTGGAAGTGGAGGTGGACAACAGGAAGCCATGGACCTGAAGCTAAGGGGTTTGCTGAGGTGGTTAGGAGTGGGCCAGAGTGGGGCATGACCTGTTTTCTGAGAACTCTGAGTCAGGCCTTCCTGAGCTTTGCTAACAAATTAAAGTTCTGACCTGCATGGAAGGTACACACCATGGGCACAGATATCCCCTGGACCCCCTGTAAGGAGCCTGCAGTGAGCAGATACTGACTTCTTTTTAGCATCTTTGACTCAGAAAGGGCCTAAAACCCCCAAAGGAAGATAAGGTCACAGTCTGTGGGGCTGTTCTATAAGAGGTGCTCATGGGGTCTGGAACCAGTACTGTAAGTATGCACAGGCCAAGTTGAAGTTTCAGCCTGTTCAACTAGAAAGGAACACAGTGATTTAAGATTTCAATAGACAGGGCTTTGATGCATACGGATAACCACAGTTCTGGAAGATTCTCTTTAAAATATGGTATTTTCCCTATTGTATATCATGTATCATATATTCACCAATGTGTACCACAAATCTTTTACTTATTATTTAGGGGTCTGTGAAAGAGAATTAAGGTCAAACAAATCTCTTTCTCCCTTTTCCTCCCCATGTGTCTCCCCTCCTCTCTGAAACTGCTTAGGCCCAAATCCACACAACAAATGAACTTCCATCTATTCCAAGATGACTGTGCTTTTCTTGTTGCCAACCCATGCTTCTACTGGTCAGAGTAATTTGTGTTTCCCTAGAAAATCATCTTTTCATTCAGTGCATTCAATTTTCACAATTGTAGTATTTCAGGAAATGTCTTTCACCTTACATGATAATTTATTGTCATCATTATTTTCCCTTTTTTTTGTGCAATGTAAACACAGTTACTGCTGCAAGCTTCAGTTTGATTTTGCGGGGTTGTCTTTGTATAGCCATTTGTTCCTTATTCTAAGGCACATGTGTTTGAGACTAAAGAAACAATGTTTACACTGTTTCGTGAGACTCTCTACAAAAGTGAAAGAACAATCCTTTTGTACAAAACATACACTAGTTAACCTGTGTGACTTGTTAACCAGACTCTAGTTAACTAGATAGAGGCTTGAATGATTTCAAGTTTTGTTGTGTGGATGCTTAAAGCCAAAAGCTAACTACTGAGTAAGATTCTATTTCAGGGGGCTGGAAAGGTGGCTCAGTGCTTAAAATCACTGGCTGTTCTTGCAGAGGACCTAGGTTCAATTCCCAGCACCTACATGACAGATCACAGTCTTCTGCTTCAGTCCAGCCCCAAGAGATCAAATATTGTCTTCTGGCCTCTATGGGCACCAGGCATGCATATAGTACACAGACCTACAGAGAAAACATCCAAACACATAAAGAAAAACAAATAATTATATTAAATTATATTAAAATGTTAATCTACCCCAGTTCCTCATTGCTCCTTCTCCCTTGCCGTGGCTTACCTCCTAATCATCTACCTGACCATCTTCTAAAGAACAAATCACAAAATGTTTCTAGTGAAACAAGGTTGAAGATGATGGTTTTTGTTAAAAAGAGGGTCTCACACTGTATGCCAGCAAGCCTAGAATTCATGCATCACAGCCTGGCTAGGATTCATGGCAACCCTCCTGCCTCAGCCTCTCTAGGGGTAGGATTGTAGTATGAATACCCTGCTTGAGTGAACGTCACATTTTTCATCTACCTGTATACTGCCTTTGTAGAACAAGGCATTAGGTAGGAAATTCCAAGTTCAGCGTTCCCTAGTTCAAGTCCCTTCTTATGTGTTGAGTGGGTTGTGAAGACTTATGTAGACACCAGTCATGGGTATTTCTCACCTTCAGATTCAAACCTGATATGTAAAGAGAAACCTCCTGGAAGAATGGGCAGAGCAAGTACATCAGGCAAACTGTGCCTTCCAGCACTCAGCACAACAGCTTGCTGGGGTTCTGTAGGCTGATGAGGGACCTGGAGTTACCACATTGCTGTGCTAGTCATGTACTAGTCAAGTTATGAACTCAACCAAGGTGTCTATCAATAGATGGATACAGCTTCATTTATTCAAACCTAAAGAAGAACAAAATTATGTTCTCTGTTTAAAAATGGATGTAACTAGAGATCATTGTATTGAATGCAATAGTCGGACTCCAAAAGACAAGTAGTATATATGCTCTCTTAGTTTTGGATCCTAGATTTCCTATGAACACATAAATTATTTATATATTTGACATGAAAGGAGAAGTATGACTGCCTGGGCATGTAGAAGGAACTAGTTGGATGAGGGGCTGGGAAAAAGGGAGGGCAGGGGGTCAGCATGGGAAAGAACGTGATGTCACTTTGTGAGAGTATCTTAGTGAATCCTAGCACTACGAACAATTAATCTATATGAATTACATATGAATATATAAAATGAAATGATATAACTTCTCATTGAAAATCTGTCTTTACATTAATATTTCTAAGCATAATTACAACTACTGTAAATCCTTAACTCTCCATTTAAATGCTCGCAGTGTTTGACCTCGTCCTCTCAGGTAATGGCTTCCCACTTCTTCTGTTCAGTTGGTCTTCTACCCAAAGTGTGTCTTTGAGAAAGCTTTTCTTTCATTTTGTTCTTTGAGCATTCTTGGTTTATTTGTTTGTTTGCTTGCTTTTTGTTTTTTATTTTTGTTGTTGTTGTTGTTTCAGGGACACTATTCCACTATTCCTGGTAGGTGTACTCATTTGAGTTCTTATGACCCTGAAAAGTTCTTTCTTATCTAAGCACATGAATAGCAGCTTAGGTAGATAGATGACCTCGAGCTATAAGATTGCTCCTGCCATAATTTAAAAAACATAGTTCCATTTTCTGATACCAGGACAGGAAAAACTTAGAAAGCAGCCTGATATATTTTCTCTTACAAAATTTTTTTTTAATTTAATAGTTGCATTAGTCAGGGTTCTCTAGAGAGACCGACTTATAGGATGAATCTCTCTTTATATAGAGAAAGATAAAGGAGACCTATTAGAATAACATATAGACTATAGTACAGCCAATCCAACAATGGCTGCCTATGAAGAAAAAGTACAAGAATCCAGTAATTGCTCAGTCCACGAGGCCGGATGTCTCAGCTGTTCTTCACCATATGTTGGGATCTTGAAGAAGCAGGCCCTAATGCCGGTGAAGGGATGGGCATGCTAGCAAACCAAGAGCAAGCAGACAAAGAGCAAGAGCGTCCTTCTCCCATGTGCTCACACAGGCTTCCAGCAGAAGGCATGGCCCGGATTAGAAGTGAGTCTTCCCACCTCAAGATCTGGATTAGAACTGTGTGTCTTTCTATTTCAAAGGTCCAAATTAAAAGCAGATCTTCTCACTTCAAATTAAGCAAAAGTCCCTCAAAGTTAAACCCTCCATTGGGGGTTTTAGTTCCTTCCAGATGCAGTCAAGTTTACAAACCAAGAGAAGCCATTATATGCGTCCTATTTTAATTCTTTTTAAAAATGTATTTATTTTTTATCTTATGTGTACGAGTGTTTACCTGTGAGTATATATGTATACTGTGTGTATACTTGGTACCTATGGAGGTCAGATGAAGGCATCAGATCCCCTATAACTGGAGTTCAGATGATTATGAGCCACTATGTAGATGCTGGGAATTAAACCTTTGTCCTACGTAAAAGAAGCAAGATCTCTTAATTACTGAGCTGCCCCTCTAGCCCCTCTACTTTTATTCCTAAAGTAAAAGAAAAGAATATAAAATATATGCCCAAGAAAAACAAATTTTCCTCAGTATACACAGAGATTTTATTTGTTCTGGGAGCATTCTCTTCTATCAGATTTTAAATCATTGCTCCAGTCCAAATCCTCTTGTTAGTCCACACTCCCTCCTTGCTCTTACCTTACTGTCCACTCATCTTAATTCTTCGTGCTCTGCCTTCCTGTGAGCTGCTTGCTCTACTCCTGAATGTCATCCTGCAGCTGCATTTGTAACTCCAGGATTCTCTCGTGTCAATCATTCCTTCAGCTTTGCACACACACCCCTGCCCTGCCTCCACCAGCAATAGTTCTTTTATTTCATCTTCTAATCTTTTGATTGTTAATTTAAAATTGTCTTGCAAGTGTTTTTCTCAATCATATTTAAAGCACCAGACGTTATCCTGTTATCCTATGTTTAACATAAGTTCTTGTTAGTGTTGTTATTATCCTGACGTCTCATAACACATGCTGGCCTGAAACTCACTCTGTAATGCAGGCTGGCCTCCAACTCATGACCCTCCTACCTCTGTCTCCTGAGCACTGGAATAAAGAAGCACAGCATGAAACCTGGCTTCAATTACAATTCAATTAAATCAAATGTTATTGGGTTTAAATGTGTCCTATTGGCTTTTATATTTTATTTCTGAAGCTTGCCATGTGTTTTCCTTTAAGCCTGATTTTTCTTTGCCTGTTTCTATTGTCTCTTTCCATAGCATGTACTTGTGATTCATTGCCACCAAATTCTTCTCGTACTTACTTTTCTCTTTATTCATCCTTTCTAAACAGAGGTAGAATTAGTTGCTATGCCAAGCTGGACCAGAGACCAATACTTTCTACTCCTTGACCTTTTTTACAAAATTAACTCTTTGTGTATGAGATTAAAAAAAAGTTGTCTAAGTAGTTAGTGATTCTTATAGGAATTAAATGAGATAATAATGCAACTGGAAACTTGACCAATGAATGCCCTTTGAAGCTTGTGTAGTGGGCAGGCCTGTTGGTGCATGAGGGAGCAGGTACTCAGATGCACAGCTCATGGGCAACAGAGCACAGGCTGGAACATAGGACCGATTGAGTTTGTAGAGAGAATGGCTGCAGAGAGCACAGCTCACGTGATCACAGAGTACTGCTTTTCAGCTCAGTTTCCCCTGCTACCCTGGCTATGTTAATTTGGGGAATACTTAGCTTTCAAGGCTCAGGCTGACAAATTAAATTAGGCTGCAAACATAAGCCGTCTCTCTGTGCCGCACCAGACTCAGCAGGCATTGCAACGAAAATTAATTGCTGAAAATCTATGGCAATCACCCAGAGCTGATAAAAACCAACTTGTAATATTGCTGCTCAGAATTAACAGATTCTAAGGTTAGAACTTCATCTGAGGCCTGAGATAGATACATCCCCTTTTAGGACCGTTTCTGGCTATGTTACTTATCTAATTAAATATATTGTTATCTAGAAGAACAGCTGCCCTGTTGCTGCTTAGACTATTGCCTTTTAGTAACTTAGGCCCTGGAAATACATGATGTGTATATTCAGCCCAAGAAAAAGGCTGAGAACTAAGAAAAGCTAGTAAGCCTTGGGAGTCTCTCCAGGCCCCCTTGCTCTGATCAAAATTGCATGGACGAGATAGCTACCTTGCACAGGACTTCCCCATAGCTGCCCAGGACTTTAGCCATTATAGATCTTAGAGACAGTTCCTGGGAGTGAGTTCCATCTAGAGGTGGCGAAGAATATTGGGACACCAATCCAAGTCACAGCGGGATTCTCATACTCTGCCTGCCCTCATTGGTCTAAGATCTCAGCTTGGTTCTTTGGATAGCCAAGTGTCTGTTCTTCCCTGGAAAAACAACATTTAAGCCTAACCCATGAGCTTAAAGATGAATGTAAATATACACATGCAAGTTCTTGAGAAGTAAGCTCTAAACTAAGGCTGGTTCCCATGGGGACTTGGACTTTGATGCTCATTGGAAATTGTTTGACCAGTTAGTTGAAAACCTCTCTCTGCTATCAGATATTTTTGCACTTCTTATCCCTTTGTCGTTTTAATAATGGCCAGTAACCAGGATGGAGAGAATAGAGAAATATTAAACTTGTTCAAGACCAAGCTCTTCCAGTGTAAGACAATAAGTGTATCTATTTTTTCTTTTGGTGGGGGACAGTTTCGCTTAGGCGTGAGACTATTCACCCTTGTGTCCAGCCGCAGTCTGGGGCTGCTCATCTATCATAGTCCTTGCCTTGGGCCCTAGTATGGTTGCCTGTGCCACTGACCTGCAACGAAAATTAATTGCTGAAACACTATGAAAGCAGGTGGGTGTGGCTGGGATAGCCTTCTTTCTCAGCTTTCAGGATGACTACCTCAGAAGTCAGAGCCTGGTCTTTGTAGGCCTCGTCATCCTTACCAAAGGCTTCATCATTGGACCTGGGGACTTCTTCTGGGGAAACCAGGAAAGAGAAGTGTATCTACCAAGTCACCAGATGACTGTTACTTCCATGGCTGGGTGGGGTGAGCTGCAGTAAGCCAATGGTAGGAATAGAAATGGAGGAATAGGTGATCTGCTTAGACTTGAAGGGACCGTGTCTAACTTCCTGCCAAGCCTGTTTTCAGTTTCCTTCAAGATGGCACCTCTTTTGCTTCCCTACACTCCTTCTCAGTCCCCCAATGCCTGTCCTGCTCCAATTATAAGTCTGGACAAAAGCCGAGGATACTGTGCCCCTTCCCCCCGCCCCCCCAGAGCCTGTTTCTGACCAATGGTCCTAACAGCTAGAATATACTAGAACTAGGAACTCTCAGCTCTACCCCAGGCCTCTGTGTGAGGAGGTTGACTGTGTGGGCCATGCTTCCTCCGTCTCCATCTGTGTTGAAGATCATTTTTTCTTTTTCTCTTTGGTTTGAGGGTTGGTTTTGCTTTATTTTATAAAATCATAGTTTACTTTAAGAATAAAAAAAAAAAAAAAAAGGTCTCTTTGAGATCACAATTCTCCTGCCTCTGCTGCCCGAGTGCTAGGATTATAGGGAGGTGCTGTAATGTCCAGCTCCATTTGCTCACCCATCTTCTGTCTGTTTGAAGATTTTATTTGTGTCCTATTTTTACTTACATGTATGTATGTGAGTGTATACCACATGTGCATCAATGCTTATGGAGGTCAAAAGAGGGTGTCAGATTCCCTAGAGCTGGAGGTACAGGCAATGGTGGCATGCCCAGTGTTGGTACTGGGAACTGAACTCTGGTCCCCTAGAAGTTGAGCCATCTCTTCAGCCCTGTAATCCATCTTAATATAAACTTGTTTTGGAGTGACTCTACCAAAAAAAAAAAACAATACATAAGACAAATTGGAACCCAGCAGGAAAACTTCCTCTGAAAGGCCAGCATCTCCATGTCCTATTGCACATTCAAATTGTTTAAGGCAGATTCTCTCCTAATAAGATACATCTGTTAGCCCCCACCCCCTGCTTTAAGGAGCAGTTCTTTCTAGGTGTAAGAATGGGGCACCCCAGTATCTGGCCACAGCACTGAGATTCCTTACTTGTCATACAGAACAACGGGAAACTATTTTGTCAAAGTTATTAAGGCCAAAAGTCCAAAACTCAAGGTGTTGGCAGGACTACCCTTCCCCTTTGCCTCTGGAGACAAAGCCTTACTGGCTTTCCCCAGCTTCTGGTAGCTCTGGACATTTAGCATGGATTATACCTTCCTGACTCTGGTCTCTGCTATCACAGGCATCTCCAAGGTGCCTGGCTTCCTCTCCTCAGAGTCATACAAGAACACTAGTCTTTAGATTTAGGGGTCCTTCCAGAATATCCAAGATGACTCCTTAAGAGCCTTAATTGCATCTGCCAACACTGCTTTTCCAAATAAGGAAGCATCCACAGTACCAGGCCCAGGGGCTTGGACCAGGCTTTGGGGGAGACCATCCCTCAACACATTACAGTCAGATAATAAACACCTCAGATTTTATAGGCCATATGGTCTTCATCACAGATGTCTAACTCTGGGGCAGCTGCAAAGCCACCGTGGACTTTGAGTAAACAAGCGAGCCTGGCTGCAAGCCAGGAAAACTTAATTTACAGCCGCCAAATTTTGAATTTCATAGAATTTTCACACATTATAAAATATTCTTTTTATTCCCACCAGACATTTAAAAACGTAAAGATTATTCTTTGTCTAGAGGACATATATATATATATATATATATATATATATATATATATACAGGCAGCTAACCAAATTTGTTCCATCTGACTACCTTGGGTTAGAATAATAAAATTATTATAAATCATTGTTTTCTTATAAGTCTGGCCATCTGCTCTCTGCTTTCATTCTCTTAGCTCTTTTTGTGTCTCTCAATATTGGTTGCAATTGCCCTGTCTTTCCATATTCCCTCTTTAGCCATGTGAGGAATATGACAGAAGAAGGTCATTGGTGTCAGGAAAGAGATGGTCTTGACCTTGATGACATGAATCTGAGTTCTGTGACCCTAAAGACATAGCATGTGGCTATGTCTCTGGAAGGACTAGAACTTTCTATAGGTGATGCAGCCAGTTGAGCTGGTGATGTGGGGTGGGGCTATGAATGGGGAAATTGTGATGCACACTTGAGAGGGAGATAGAGAAGGGGAGTGAGGGGGAAGAGGGAGACGTGGGAAAGGGAGAAGGATTGAGGTTGTTCATAACTGGAGAGGAGCTTAGATCCTGGGGATGCTGAGTCAGCACAAGGATTAATAGCCCGAGGCAGGAGAACAGACAGAGATCTCTCAGAGCAGAGGGAAGTTAGGCAAGAGAAGATCCACAGTCCCAGGGTGGAAAAGAAGGTCCCTGGAGGCAGGAAGAAATGCTACTCTTGGTCTATTTCCACCTGGGCTGGAGTTTTCTTTCTTTCTTTGTCTAGTTTTTGAAATGGAGGACAAAGAAGAAAAACCTTTGAAAATCAATGAAGCTGTAGCTGGAAGCCTCCAGCGTGGGAAGCTGGGGTCAGAGATGTTCCTCCAGTGTGAATTTGGTCAATAAATGAGTTGGGAAGAACTCTGACGCGTGGGAGATGGCTACTTCCTGTTCCTAGGCAGGCCGCTGTGAATGAGGAGCTGGGTGGGACCTGGGAGCCCTGAGCAGAATCTTGGAGCAAAGAACAGGGACCCAGCAGTGTGAGGAGAGAACGCTACACACTACACACCATTGCAGGGATACAGAGGAGGCGAGACACCTTGGGGAAGACCAGAGAGCACAGAACAGAGCTATCAGTCACCAACCTAGTAAGCCAGAGCCTGAGGGGCCAACAGTGAAGCTAAAGGAGAGGAGAGAGCCAGGACACTCCCTCAAAGAGAAGCCAAGAGAGACAGGTTTCCATTTCCCCTCAACTGAGCTGGGAAAAATATTGGACTCCCAGTGTTTGGATCTTTATTTTTAATTTTTTTTTTCGTTTAATTCATTCCTTCCTTCATTCATTCAGCTAATCATCTTTCTCCGCCAAACTTTCAATTGGCAATCACTGAAGGTAAACATTTTCAACCATGCCACCTCCCCTCAGGGCACTTCAGTCAGGGGTGGTCTGACTCCTGCTGAGCCCTCAGGGCTCTGCTGTTTGGGATTTTTAGAATAGGTTATTTTGCACCCAGTTAGTTATTCAGATGAAGTGAAGCCAGCAGCTTGCTGGAAGCCACAGCAGGCCAACCTTCCTGTGGGTCACACAGTCTTTGAGCCCTGAGAGTGACACCCAATGGATCCCGTTCTGCACAATAAACCCCTAATATAAGTTCTTCAATTAGTCAGTCAACCAGCAGGCTCAGCCTTTCCCAGAGTCCGACAGGAAGGCCAGCGTGTTTTCCTAGGCCAATGTCCATAAAGAGCAGGCTCAGCCTAGTCCTTTGTACAGCCGTGTGAACAAAACACAGCCGTGTTGTTCACCAAGGGCTACTCCCACAGAGAATGTAATTTCCAGTGTATCGATGGCCTGGAGTTAGTTTCAGTAGAAAAAAAGAGACAGGGCTGGGGAGACGGTTCAGTGGTTAGAAACACTGCTTGCCCTTCTAAGGGATCAGAGGCAATACCCTGCAGCCACTGGTGCCTCATAGCTATCTGTAACTAGGGGATCTTCTAGTGTCCACACACACTGCACACATGTAACACACAGAAGACAGACAGACAGACAGACAGACAGACAGACAGACAAGTAAAACAGCTATACACATAAAAGGGGAAGACATTTTGGGGAGTAATACTGCTTCTCCCTTTGGTTCCCCTCATTGGTCAACCTGGATGCTCTGTAGCTCCACGTTAAAAGTGTCAAGGGCCACACAAAGAAGAAGAGAGAACATGCCTGGGTGAATTTCTGTCCCCTTTGTGCCCCTCCTCCAATTGTTGCTTCTCCACAGGTGGTATGTTCCCCTAAGAATCCTCTGAGAATTCAGGGGTTTCATTAATATTCTGATTCTGAAAATACATCCTAGACTGGTATATTTGGAGGAGATTCCAGAACACGACCTTATCTGACCTTGACAGTTCACACAAGAAGCCTGAAGCCCTCACAGAGATAAGAGGCTTGTCCTGCCTCAGTTGTCCCATTTTGGATTCAATACTATCTGCCCCCCCCCACTCTCACCCAAAGTGTCCTTTTGTAACTGAGGCTGACTTCAAAAAAGATTCTGTTCATTTCTTCGCATAGCGTTCTTGAGACTCACAGAAGGTGGCAGTGACCATGCGTTGCCCCTCGTCTGCCCGCCCATTGAGCTTTTGCCTGTAATGATTCTCGTAAGAGACCTTGACCACACTTTTGGTTTAAGTCTTTGATCTACTTACTGACACTTAATACAATGGTGGTCCACCTCCCATGGAGATCGAAGGTGGATCCATGGATAAGAGTGCTGCTGTACAAGCAGGAGGACCTGAGTTTGGATCCCAGCATTCACATAAAAAGCTGGCGTGGTCTGGCTGCATAGACTGTGTGTGCAGAGGAGTGGGTATAAGAGATGAAGGGACATCTGGGGCTTGTGGGACATCAGTTTAATGTAATGTCAGTTAGAGACCATTTCTCAGAAGAATGATGTGGAGAATGGTAAAGCAATACACCCAGCATCCTCCTCTGACCTCCTCATGTATGCATAGTTGTATGCACAGATCCCCAAATGTGTGCATATAACATATACATACATGACACAAACTTGTTTAAAAAAAAAAAAAGTATGCTACTCTAATGGAAGGGAACCTACAGCAGGATGGTTAAAAAGCTGTAATTCGCCTTTTTATTATATTTAACTCTTTACTAAGCTTTAGTTGGATTTCTACTATATACAACTGTATTCTGTGAGCAACTATCAACCCTACTGCTAGCAGAGTTAAAGACAGACAGACCCTGACAGTTTCAACCTCTTGTGTCTCTGGATGAACCCCCATCCAGGTTCCCAAAGAATTTGGAGCACATGTCTATTAAAGTTCTCATCTTGTCATAGTCTAATTAAGTGTGAAACATGCTTCTGGTTTTTTTTTATTCACTAAACTGTGAAGTCCTTGAGTAGGAGTCAATTTCATTCACGTTTGCACACCTTATCCTGGACACGCTCTTGACATCTAACAAGTGCTTAGCAGATGCTCCCTATAGAGACGGCTGGAAGAAGGGAGGGTCATTACAACCATTCAACAGTTGTCACTGGAATGTCCCATTGCAGGTCTGAGAAACAGCCCAGTGGCCATTTGAGAGTCTTATAATAGAAATAAAGGACAATTGAGACGTCAGCTGGCCTGGGCCATGTGCCAATCATCTCTGGGTTGCGTGTGTGGAGGGGTGCTTTGCCACAGAGTTCTGGGAAGGAAAGCACTGTGTGTTTAAGCACTGGCATCTACTTAGACAAACAGGAAAACATTCTGCTACCTCGCTTGACTGGAATGGGAATGGTGTTCTTCCCTTGACAGCCGAAACAATGCATTGTGCTGCAAGACATTTCAGCTCCCTTGGCATCCCAGGCGGCTTCCTTACGTCAGTGTAAGGGCACACGGCAGACTGTGTTTCTGTGTTAACAAGGTTACAAAGCTCATCTTGAGATGAAACACTGTCACTATGGAGGAGGCTGTGAAAAAATAGGGGGACCTACTATCTTGCTGCCACATGTGTAGCATATCACATGTCATAGGGCTGCCTGGAAGAACGGCAGACCCCCAACATCTGCTTTATAGTAATGTGCAGTTTTTAGCAAATGATAATGTGACAATGACTTGATTTTTTTTCTGAAATTCTATAGATGAGGAAAGTGAGACTTATTGGAACTTAGTGACCTCACACAATGCAAAGCTTTCTAAGCTTGAACTCAAGTTCAGCATCTCAATAACCCCACTGAAGCTCTCCCTCCCTGCTCTTCCCTTTCTTCCTCCTTCCTTCCTTCCTTCCTTCCTTCCTTCCTTCCTTCTTTCCTTCCTTCCTTCCTTTCCTTCTTTCTAATTGCTGTCGATCTTTTTGATTGATTAATCACTTCTTTGACTCTCCACGTATGTACCTAATGTGGTCAGTTCTTTCACTTCCGCCCTTTCCTATGGCCCTTCTACCCCCGAGACCGCCTTTCCCTATGAGTGCTTTTCCCATGTTTATGCTTTTTCATTTTGTTTAGGCCACAGGACTATCTCTGTGGCCACTGCTTTGGAGCTGTTCACTGCAGCCTGATGGGCTCACAGGCACACAACTGAAGGTAACCACTGTTCTCTAACTAGGAATCTATCAGTTGCCAATAGTTGAGAAGGAGGGGGGTCTCATAAGCCCCTCCCAGATCCATGATTGATTGTTGGTTGACACATTCTTGTGCAAGACTAGTTCAGGCAACTACAGCTGCTGTGAGGGTATATTTGCAAAGGGTACATCATGATCCGGAGAGAGCATTTTCATCCCTTCTCCCTACCTTCTGTCTCTAGCATTCTTCCCACTCTCTCTTCATCAATTATCTCTGAGCCTGAGACAGGGTGGAATAAATGCACTCAACCCTCACTCACTCTTGCCACACTGGTTATTACTGCCACAGAAGCTAGATATAACCAACCCTCTTCCATCTTGATCTTGCCTTATTATGTGGACTAAAGTTACCACCTACTTCCTGAAGTTGCCTTGTTTGATTTTAGAGATCCTCTCAGAATTTTCCTCCTGTCTTTATTCCATTTGCTACTCCCTCCATCCCACATCTCTTGTGGATGGTGATATTCATCAAGATGGGCCTTTGAGCCCTTTCATTTTGTATTCTATTCAGTGCTGTATCAATCACACCCCTATCGTGGCCTGAATCTTTTCACTCTGGAGCATTAGCAACCTATTTTCTGTAATCAATTTAGATCTAGCTACTTAATTCAATATAAAGTGATAGATGATAAAAAGATGATAGATGATTGGTTGATAGATGAGAGATAAGACAGATAGATGAAAGATGATTAACTGATGGATAGATGATAGAGATAGATGATATAAAGATAAATGGTTGATAAATGCATAGAGATTATTAATAGATATATAGATGGTTCATTGACCCATTATAGATAAATACAAAGATAATTACATAATAAATAATTGATAGACAGATGAATCAGAGATGAATGATTAAAAATAGATAATTAATGGATATATGCATAGATAATAGAGATGATATGGAAGATGATAATTAAATATATAGACATATAGATATAAACTGTACAGGACTACATATCCAAGAATAAGAACAGTCACTCACACATACATCCTCCCTTTCATGTTTCAGAACTGCAAGACTGACATACCTGAGTCTGAATTCACTATACCATTCTAACGTTTCAGTGTTAAAGCTGCATTCAATATTATGTGATGTCTCTTCACTCGTTCATATTTTCACTAGCTTTTGCTAAGTCACTGGAAATTTTCTTCACAGATTTCTGACCTATTTCAGTGGCATCTCTGTGTCTAGGTATGGAACCATCCTACTGGCATTGTGATCAGATCCACTTACAGTTTATAAATAACCAGCCTCAAACCTATTGATTCTCGGCATGTTTGGTTTCAAACCAACTGTTTCCTGAAATCCAATTTGTTTGACTTTGTTTTAATTAGTTTTTCAGCTGACTGCCTCTGGTTTGTAAATAGGCTTGCATCCACAGAAATGACAGTTTTCTCCCTGTTTATACTCTCCACTCCCTTTGCTTCCACAGGCTAGTACTCCTGTAAGATCGTCCTGATGGGAAATCGTGCTCATTTCTCTGGCTCTTGACTTCAATGAGAGGAGAACATTTCTATTTTTCAGTATTATTTTGTAAATGCTCCCATCATTGTGTTAAATGCATCTACTTTATTTTATTAATGATATATCATCCTATTTCTGTCTTGCATAGTAGATGATGTTAAATTTCTATTAAATGGCTTTTAATCCTTCCAAAAAATGACTTCAAATTACTTCTTTTTTTAATCTGGTCATATAAAAAATGATATTAATTGAATCCATAACACTGAATCATTTTGTAGTAATGTTTTTCCTACAAGGTTTATTTAGTTCAAAAGCTTAAAAATCTTGCTGGGCAGTGGCGGCTCATGCCTTTAATCCCAGCACTTGGGAGGCAGAGGCAGGTGGATTTCTGAGTTCAAAGCCAGCCTGGTCTATAGAGTGAATTCCAGGACTACACAGAGAAACCCTGTCTCAGGAAAAAAAAAAAAAAAGGCTTAAAATCTCATTTAATTCAGGAGACTATATTTCAAATTATGAGTTCCCTTCATGACTTCCTGTTAAATTTTATCTCCTAAACCTACCCCTAATATCTTTGATATTTTTTAAAATTACATTTATTTATTTATTTATTTGTTTATTTATTTATTTATTTATTTATTTATTTTATGCATGTATTCATACAGTGGGCTGCATTTCACAGCACTCACATAGATGTCAGAGAACATCTTACAAGGGCTACTTCTTGCCTTGTAACATGTGAGTTCTAGGGTTCAAACTTAGGTCTTCAGGCTTGGTAGCAAGCACCTTTACCTGCTAAATCATGTCACCCACCCTCTGTCATATTTTGATACGATACATTCATCTTTGTCTTTTGCTCATGGGTTCTTGGTGAAGTGTCTCAAACTAGGCTTTTGAATCATTGGTACAGTTTTCTAGATGAACTAATCTGTGATTCATGCTGCTACTTGTAAATAAAAATTTTGAAATTCAAACATAGAAATTCATAGGACATACCTTCACTTAACTTTTTAAATATTCTTTTGCCTTTGGAGTGTGTGTGTGTGTGTGTGTGTGTTTTACACTAGGATGAGCCCTCTGCTTTCAAGGCCCCTTCTCCCTTTCATCAGCACATGCACTTAACTTGCCTGCCTACAATTCTGGGGGCTCACTTCTCCCTTAAACATGCAGTGAGGGGAACCTCTTCGGAAGCACTGCTGTTCACCCCTGGTTCCTCTATGATGAACGGTGACTACTATGATTGTAGAAATCAGGACGGAAGCTCATTAAATACAGAGGCAATGGACATATAGGTGTTATGTTGCAGCTGGGAGCTGAGAATCCACATATTTACAAAACAACTGGAATGATTCCAGGGATCAGCCAGGTTTGAGCTAACAACACCTCTCTGTTTAACATAGTCTCCATTCAGGTTAGCATACCCTCTCTCTGGATAACCTTCCCTCCCCACTGATGGCCTGCTCTCCCAGCAATGACCTGTTAGTGTGCCCTTCCCTTCTGGGTAGCACATTCACGGATTCCTGTAAGAGAAGTCCCGAGTCTTATCCGTATTATGTCCCCAGCACCTTACAAGGTCCCTGGCACTCAATAGTGTAATCTAAAAACAAATGAACAACTGAGTGGTCTTTGGAGCATTTCGATCCTTTGTAGTTTAACGCTTTTGTTTATTCCTATCCCGCTTTCAGATAACTGAAGAGTGCGTAAGGTAGGCAGAGACCATTGTTTCGACTTTGGCAGCCATCACCAGATGTGTTTGTCCAGCACTGAGAACCTTATGTCTCTTCCCGCTCCTCATCTTCCTGAGCAAAGAGCCTAGGGGATCAGAGGACTATTGTGTAATAACAACTTTCCTCTAAGACTTAAATACTTGGCAGCTTCAAGCTTGGCATGAGGATTGGCACAAAGAACAGGAGAGCTGAGTGTTCACGAGGCCAGAGCCAAAACCTTAAATGGACTCAGTGGGGAAACAGACAGAGCCTGGGAGCAGCAGCCAGGGCATGGAGAATGCACCCCTTCTCTTCCTCCAAGACCTCCACTCATGTCGATCAATTCATGCCTTCTCTGGTCTCCCAAAGCTGATAATCATCATTTGCTTATAAGGAGCCTGGGAAACAATTCATAATAAGTTTCCTCTGTACTTTCTGACGGGTCTCAAGCTGCGGCCTGGAAGCTCCAGCAGAATGATCAGGGGCAGCTTGACACCTGGCTTGGGCTCCCTTAGTAGGACAAGCAGAGGGGTACATAGCCTTCAGAAAGCTAGAGCAGAGGACCACACATAGTTCCAAGTCATAGGCCCTGTGGAGAATCTATCACTATGGCTCAATGTATCTGGCACAATACATTTGATGCACAATGTATCTGGCATTAAACTGGTTGGCAATGACCTGTCGGTGCATCTCTCAACCTTCATCAGAGAATCTTCTACCTGCGGTAGATGGTGATTAGCAAAGAGACCTGATCGAGGTGCAGAGAAGAGGAGACTAGGTGAGAGGTCTGTATCATACCACTTCCTCCCATGGCTGAGGGATCACTGTGAAAAGAGGAGACATAGAGTGTGAGAGTAAGGAGCGGTGGCTGACGGTAAGAAAACAACATCTGCTGGACATGGCAGAACAGCTGCACAATGAACACAGTGGTTATGACAACAGGCACTTGACCTGTGCAAGCTCAATCCAGGCCAAATCTCAGCACAGAAAGAAGAGTTGGCTATGGAATTCTGCCCTTAGCTGAGGAAGCCAACTAACTCTTCGACTATTAGTAATCGTTAGCTGCTGGGAGAGAGAGCCAGTCTTGCCCTGGTAAGTTGGGGGAGGAAGGTCCAGAAGGAGTTGAGGGAGGGGTGAATATGATCAAAATACATCATGCAAAAAATTTTCAAACAACTAATAATAAATTCCATTTTTCAAATTGAACTCGGAGGTAGATCACACAAGATACTTTCTCAAATACCCGAGTGTCTACAGAAGGCTGCTGTAGATATAAGTGTTTTTTGGGAAAAGGGCCATGTCTCACTCATCTGTGTATCCCTGGTGCCCAGTGATGGCTTTATTAAAAACCAAGAAGTATTTGCAAATTGAGTGGTGCACAGACAGCAGCACAGCCTGGCATTGTTTCCCAGGCTCCCTGGTTTCTCAACTATATCATCCAGATACATTCTCAGTTGTATGTTTGTGTGTTTCTTCTATGTGTGAGGAGGAAGTCAGTGATTCCTGAAAATCATTATTTTGGTGCATACCCCTACCTCTCTGTGCTTCAATGAGGTCATGCCATCCCAGAACTTCATCAGGGCTTCTGGAGTTCCCACTGCTCTCCCCACATGGCAACATTGAGGTTTCTGCTCTTAGAGAAAGTCCTAAATCCCACAGGGGACCTTTGTTAGAAAGGGCTCCATGCTGGAGACTGCAAATTCTGTAAAATGCAATAGTAAAGGTATCTTTTTTTCTAAGGATGGTGTCATGTGATGAGATGGCTTTGCTCTGCTGAATATACTGTAAATTTTACAGTATATTAAAAATATACTGGAAATGTCCAATGCTAAAGAAAATATAATGTTCTAACTTCATTTTCTTGCAGTGATAAAACATTCTAACCAAAATCAACTTAGAGGAGGCAAGGGTTTATTTGGCACACAATTACTCCATAATGACCCATCACTGAGGGAAGTTGGGACAGTAACTCAAGGAGCAATGCTCAAGCTCATGCTTAAATATATTTCTAATACAGCCTGGACAATCTGCCTAGGGAATGATGGTGCCCATAGTGGACTGAGCCTTCATGTATCTCTAACCAGAACAAATTCCTGCAGACATGCCCACAGGCCAATCTAATCTGGGCAATCCTTCAATTAGAGTCCCTTCCCAGGTGACTCTAGGCTACTTCAAGATAATAATTAAAACTAGCTAGGACACATGAGTTAGTGATTTGAGACAATCTCAGAGAGAGATGAGAGAAGGAAAGAGTCAACCAGGCAATGAGATTCCCCTGAGAGCTCTAAATTCCAGTACTTAGCAGACACACTAATGCTTATGGATGTAAATATAAGAATGAGTTATGCATCTATGCTAAGCAGGGAGAAGGGGACACAGCCCTTGCCTTGAGGAAGTATACACAATGGTAGCCACAGAAGAAAAGACCTAGAGCTCTGTAACTTGCATAGTCTGGCTGCCCAGGAAACCTGAGGTTCTATCCCTGTGTTTTCAACTTCCTTAACATTAGGATTACAAAAGACAACCCTCACCTGCCCTAACTCACGCTTTGGAGTTTACCAGGATTTGACAGGAAGGGTTTCCACCAAATTAATCTGGATTAAATTAGTGTCACAAAGCACCTTTATCAGGAAGGGACTCTTGTTAGGGAGGAAAGTGTTTTTGCTTCCCATTCTCTTAACTTAGTGTTGGTCTGGACGCAGACACTCAAGAGGAATGCAAGATTGATAGGTCACCTGATCCTTGTCCTCAGGGGCTGGCAGTCTCACTGTGTAGATGGTTACTAGCCATGGTGACTAAGGCTACATTGAGATGAACAGAGGTAGTAGAAATTAAAAAAAAAAAAAAAAGCCTGAAGTGGGCTTCTTGAAGGGCCACACACAGGTGGTGTGTGTGTCTGTATGTGTGTGTGTGTGTGTGTCTGTGTGTGTGTGTCTGTGTGTGTATGTGTGTGTGTGTGTGTGTGTGTGTGTGTGTGTGTGTTTACAAACATATGTACGAAGGCCAAAGGTTAAACTCAAATAGCATCTTAAGCAGTCATCCATGTCATTTGGTTGGTTGGTTGGTTTGATTGGTTGTTTGGTTGGTTTGATTGGTTGTTTGGTTGGTCTGATTGATTGGTTGGTTGGTTTGATTGGTTGGTTGGTTGGTTTGATTGGTTAGTTGGTTGGTTTGATTGGTTGGTTGGTTGGTTGGTTTGATTGGTTAGTTGGTTGGTTTGATTGGTTGATTGGTTAGTTGGTTTTTGTTTATTTGTTTTTCTTCTAGACAGGATCTTTCATTTGATCAGTAGCTCACCAATTTGCCTAAGTTGGCTGGCCAGGGAGCCCAGGGAGCCCAGGGAGCCCAAGGGTCTCCAACCCTCTCAGAATTAGGATTACAAGTACACACCACCACATCTGGCTCTTCTACATGGATTCCAGGGATTAAACCCAGTTAATCATACTTGCATGGCAAGCACTTTACCAACAGAGCCATCTCTCCAGCACCTGAGTCAATTCTAAAAACAAAGTGGCAAGATTTGATTTCGTCTGGAAGAATATGGAGTACAGCATTTTCAAAATCTGTCAGTACTTCCCAAGATCCACCAGCAGGAAATACCTAAGAAAGAAACAACTCTGGCCACTGCTCTCTTTAAGCCCATGCCACAGAAAGCCCTCCTGTGAACTCTTGTGTGCACAGTTAGCTTCCTTATTTTCCACAATAACTTTAAAAGTAATTTCTCCAAGTAAGTCTCAATATTTACCTTCCTTTGCTTGCCTTCTTTCTTTCTCTCTCTCTTTCTTTCTTTCTCTCTTTCTTTCTTTCTTTCTTTCTTTCTTTCTTTCTTTCTTTCTTTCTTTCTTACTTACTTTTTTCCTAAACAGGGATACAGAGAAGTTTTTTCTCCTGTATCTTCCCTTCATTTCTATTAACATTTGCTTTTGTTGATACAAAAATACAGCCCCCACCTCAAAGGGAATACAAGATAGTTGCTTCTGTAGCCAAGGATAAGTGACCGTGACCTGGGAACACAGATGACCTGTGAACACAGATTGAGCTTACTCTAAATTTCATGGTCTAATGTGGAAACAGTTTTATGAAGTTTTCATAGTAATAGAATTTTATATATGTATTTATATAAATATGTAAATATATAAATATAATATATATTTATATATTTACATATACTTTATATATGTGTGTGTGTGTATGCATACACACATACATAATCAAATGTTTTTCAAGTATACTGGTGAAAACATTAAGTAGGTGATTAGGAAAGCAGGGAAAATGTCAACTATGGATCTTGGATGCAGCCTGATGACACTCTTATCCCCCTGGCTGGTGGAAAACTGGGGTTTTATTAATTTAACACATTCTAACCTGGTTTTTTTTATCTGTTAGAATGTTGAATCTGGCTTTATCTGTTAGTGACAGAATGTCAGGTCTGACACAGAGCGAGGCAAGGAAGAACCAGCTCTTTAGGAGGATAAAGATAGCCCAAGATACGTTGTAATAGGGCACTGGGCCTCCAACATTCTACCCACTCAGCGTCACTGAAGGGCTGATCTCTCAATCAGCCTTTGCAGACACAGCTTCCTCCAGGATTTTTCATTCCCACTTTCCAGATTAACTTGAATAGAGGAGGAAGACAGGCATTCAGCACCTACCCAGACCCCTGCCCCTCAGAACAATATCTACACACAGTGCCAAGGACAGTAGGCTACTTTGGGAAATTCATAGTTGCAGCTTCCAAAGGATAATGGATGAATTTGAATGTGTGCTGTGACAGAGAATGACAGATGCAGGGCTGAGGAGATGGCTAATGGGAAAACATGCTCTGAGCAAGTGTGAGGACTTGAATATCCTCAAAATCCACAGAAAGCCAGGTACAGTAGCACATGTGTGCAATCTCAATGCTCCTACATTGAGACAGGAGGTACATACAGAAGAATCCTCGAAGCTTTCAGGCCAGTAAACAGGAACACTATCAACACACAAGGTAGAAGATAAGGATCAACATCAAAATTCAACTTTGACCTCCACATATACACCCGAACTTACATGCATGAACATGGACACACACACATTCATCATATACATACACATCATGCAACATTACAACATATATATACATACACTCACATCATACATAAACATATACACATATCATACACATACATTATAATGCATATATGCACACATATATCATGTACCATATCCACACATACACAAATACATGGATACCTTACACACAATTACATCACACACACATACATCATACATTCACATCATGTACATACACACACATATACATACATGTATACATACATGCAACACATATGTGAACACACACGGGCACATATGCAAACACACACTAAAGTCAGAGGTAATGCTACATTACTCAGAAATGAATGCTCCTTGTGGTAGAACTTCAATTTCCAACTTAACAGAACATACTAATTTAGGACAAAAGTAGATTTGGGAATTGCAGGTTTTCTTTCCCCCAGTAATATCGAAGTGTGCGTCTGGAAAGAGTACACCTCATTGGCTGATAGTATTGACCAGGCTGTGGCACTAAGTGTTGTTGAATCTTTCTGGCCCTTCCCTCTCCATCCCACTGCAATTTTTCCCTCACGAGTGAAACGCCAGCATTTTGGCTGTGCCTCACATAAACTTTCAATGCAGGTTTCTGTCTTTCCCCCAGTGGCGCTTCTCAAATCCCTTATCTTCCACTCAACAGGAAGGAGATTACTTTTGTTGCCCAAATATTGAACGGCGATGATTTGCTTGTTTATATGTGAGGGGAAGAAAGCTCTAAGCGATTCTGTTTTCTGTACAACAGTTCTAACTCTCCATGGAGAGGTCCTGTGTAGTCTAAGGGCATTTAAAACATGCTGGCATGACCCTATGGGGGAGGAGGGAAGACAGCTTAATCCCAGCTCAGACAAAGCTTCCCGGGATGCAGGATGCAGCTATAGCCTGAGACACCCCCACCTTCTCCTTTGCTGCTCTTATTTGAGTAGAAACATTACAGTTTCTAATGTGAGCTAGCTGTCAGCACAGGCCCGCCTACTGCTTGACTCCAGCCCATCATGTCTGTTCCTTCAGATGTCTCTTCTGCCCCAGAAGAGTGACCCTGGGGAAAGGGACCCCACTGCCTCATTGCCTTGTGCTCCACCTTCTGTAGTGGTGAAATATGAATGCAATACTTGGATGATAGACTCATTAAAAATAAAAGCTATTTGTTTATGTAGCGTGGTGTTCAGACAACCATCTCATACTGAATGCTTGGATGGTGTTCCCTTAAAACAGAGCTTCTCAAACATTCTCAACTTATGAACTCTTTTTTGCCTGAGAAATTTTTAAATGACTCCAGGTACATAGATTAAAAATTGGTATATAAATCATCCAGTTACTAAAAATAAACCATGAGTGGATTTAAAAATAATTGTTTAGTATACATGTAATTTAAACATTTATTAGACTTGAAAGCAAATTTGTATGCTAATGAAATGGATGAGCTTGTTTATTTTTACATAAATAATTAAATCTTAGCTGAATATTTGATAGTGCAGGACATAAGGCATTTTCAATATTTTTCAGAACAGATGGACATTTTTAATGATTTGTTTGTTTTTTATTTATGTGTTTGTTAGAGTACCTATGGGAGACCCCTAGACCAGGAGCTACAAGAGGTTATAAACCATCAGTACAAGTGCTGGGAACCAAACTCTGGCTTCTAAAGGAGCAATAAGAGCTCTTAACTGCTGAGCCATCTCTCTAGGTCCCAATATTTTCATTTTATAATCACCAGTGCTGAGAACACTGCTTCACATAAATATGTATGTCGGGGCGGGGAGGATGGCAGACATACATTAAGGACAACTCCAGAAATTGGTAGGAATTATGTCCAAATCCCAATCCAACCTCATTGACTGACTTTTGGTTTTTTTCTGAGGTTCAAGTCAGCAACTCAAACAATAATGGTAAAAATCAAACATTCTAACACAGTACAATCCCAACATTTGGCACTTACATACTGAGAAATGTCAGGAATGTGGTGAAATCTTTATTTGGGGCTTGGGAAAAGGTAGCAGTGGGTAAGAACACTTGTACAGATATTAAGATCTGAGTTCAAATCCTTGGCTCCCACATATAAGGCACAACAGAGTATACCTGTAATCTCATGACATATAATGAAAATGTTTAGATTTATTTAATTTTATATGTATGTGTGTTTTGCCTGCATGTCCACATACATCCCATGAGCATGCCTAGTGCCCACAGAGTCCAGTTAAGGGCATTGGATCCCCTGAAACTGGAGACACAGTTGGTTATGAGCTGTAATGTGGGTGGTGGGAACCAAACCCAAGTCCTCTGCAAGAGCAACAAATCCTTTTAACTGCTGAGCCATATCTCCATCCCCACAGTATGTATAATTACATAAAACAACTAAAAAGACAAAAGAGAATGTTCTTATTTAAAAGTAAAAATAAAGGGCTGGAAAGGTGACTCAGTGGTTAAGAGCACTGACTGCTCTTCTGAAGGTCCTGAGTTCAAATCCCAGCAACCACATGGTGGCTCACAACCATCTGTAATGAGATCTGATGCCCTCTGGTGTGTCTGAAGACAGCTACAGTGTGCTTTCATATAATAAATAAACAAATCTTAAAAAAATATTTTATTTTTTTTTAAAAAAAGTAAAATTAAAACACATGGCTCACAAAATCAAAAACATTTATTGTTTGGACCTTAAGAAAATAGTGGACAATTCTAGAATTGCAATAGGGTGTCTGGGCTGACAGAAAAAGATTCAAATCCTGGCTTTGATATTTACTGCTAGAAATGGACACCCAATTATCTCTTGCTTAACTGAGGATAATAGTAGAATCCTAAAGTGCCAGACTGAGTATCAAACAATAGGAAATGCATGAAGAGCCCAGCACCCTGCCTGCTTCCTCCTGTTCCACCCAGAGTTGGTATCCAGAAAAAAAAGCCCCAAATTGTTGCCTTGTAATAAAAAGAGATGTTTCTGCTTTAGCTAGAAGATTGTCACAAATTCAGACTTCTAGAAATCACCCCCAGACATTCTGGTATGATAGCTCTCGATAGAGGTAAGAGCATCTGCCTTGATTGACAAAGTCATTTAGGTGACTCTGTGCCCAGTCTAGAGGTGGAGATCCAGCTTCCCCAGATACATAAAGAGGAAACAAAGCCTTCACAGCTTGCCCCATATCAGGAGCAGTCAGTCTCAGCTGACTGGGCAGATCTGTGCCTGGCCTCTGCTCAGACTCTGCACCAGGACAAAGAGCCTGAGTGAAGAAACCATGATTTTCATAAACCTTTAGCAGTCTTCCTTCCTGGATGCTAAGACCTGGGATAATTGTCTGATTTATAGTTAAGCACCATTTTACACACCGCTAGCCTCATGATTACACACACACACTAAAGGGTATGAAGATTGGAGGTGAAGAGTCTGAGAAGACCTCAAGCCTGGAGGACTCTGGGGTCAGATTCTCTCTATGTATATGGGTCTATAAGGAAACCCAAAAAGAAGGTAATTGAAGAGGGTGCCCTATGCGGCCACTCTACATAAATGGCTTAGATTCTGTTAATAAAAAGTCTATATTAGAAGTACTATTTTAAATAATGTGAAGGAATGAGCTAAAACAGGCTCTTCTTCCTCTTAGTAAACTTGGTCTTTCTAGTAAATTCTGCAAGGGCTGCATATAGCTTGAAAGCGTTAGTATGTCAGAGACGTGCAAATATTGGGATTTTCTGAAGCCAAAGTCCACAGAGACACCAAAGTCTGCCACACACAAGAGCGGTATCCTGATCAGCTTTCTATTGCAAAAAAAGAAAAAAGAAAACACAACAACAACAAAACAAAACACAAAAAATAAAAACAACAAAATCAACAACATAAAGCAACTGGGGGTTGTTCGTCTTATAGTTTATAGTCAGTCATGAAGTCAGGACGAGAACTGAGGCAGGAGCTGAAGCAGAGGCCATGGAGGAACACTGCTTACTCCCCATGACTTGTTCAGCCTCCTTTCTTATCCAACCTAGGACCACCTGCCTAGGAATGGCACTACCCATGGTGGGCTCAAACAAGTTCTACAGACTTGCCCACAGGCCAGACTAATGAAGACATTTTCTCAGTTGAGGTTCCCTTTTCCCAGTTGACTCAAGCTTGTGTCAAATTACAAAAGACCAACCCATTGCACAGCCTGTACCAGGGGTTTGGTGTCTGCCCTAAGATCCTTTGGAGGATAGCCATCTTACCTCTTCATGTGAGTAGTCGTATAACCGTCGCTTTTCTGTGTTTTAATACAAGAGCTCTGCACCCTCTCAGCCCAGCCATGTTCCAGATGACAATATCTCCTAGCAGAACCATATCCTTTCTTCCATCCCACCTCCTCCCCATCTCACTGTGCAGCCTCCCTAGCTCTAGCTTGAGTTCATCCCTCTCACAGGACCTTACAGAAACAGCAAGAAATGAGCCTATAAAACCCACTTGATCATAATGCTTCTCCAGTGAGCAGCTAGAGAGCTGGCTTGCAGTGTGCAGAAGGACGCATGCTGGCCATCACCAAGCTCCCACCCTACCATAGTCTCTAACATATCTCTCCTTGTAAAATAAGCCAAGGTCATCCCTATTTTCTTTGCCATAACTGAATTATATATGCTGGATTCATTGTCAGGATTCTAAGTAGCAGAGAGTCACCAGGGCCTGATTGTCTTAACTATACAAGTTTATTCTGTCACATAAAATAACCTCATAGGCATGTAGGGCAATGTCCTCAGAGTGACCTGAAAGCAAGAGGACACTTGTGCATCGATACAATGTCCCCTAGAAGCTATGGAATGCCCATACTTCTATTAACTCCCAGTTTCTCTACGTAGGGTTTCCATTTTTGTGGTCCAAAGTGAGGTTATAGCATTATGTTCCAGGCAGCCAAACTAAAGAAGGGAGAAGGGGGATAATGGACTTTTCAAACTCTTGCTGGTTTCAACAAGAATCGGGGCTTTATTGCTGAGCAAAGAGTAGAAATGAAGGTTATAGCAGGCTCCCAGACGTCTGTGTTCTAGAGATTACAAAGTTTATCTCAGAGCACGGTGAGTTGGATGTCTTTATAAAAACAGCCTCCAGGCAAGCAGTAATTCCTCGGAATGGTTAATAGATGGCCACTGAGTCCATTGGATACTGAAAAAGTAAACAGTTGAACAAGGGTAAGACCGGACAGCAGAGATAGGCTCATGAAGATAAAACTCAGGTCATGAATGTTTCCAAGGTTTGTACTAGGTGCCTCTAACCCTTCCTGGCCTGTACCCCATTTCTTACTCCATATGTCATTCTTCTCATTCTGTTCATATGGGTCCCTTAAAAGATGGAGGAAGTGCTGGGGAGGTAACCTAGCCAGTAAGGTGCTTTCCTTGCAAGCTTGGGAGCCTGAATTTAACCCCCAGTCTCCATATTTAAAAGGCAGATATTAGAACTGGGGAGACAGCTCAATGAACTAAGTACCCTCCACAAAAGCATGAGGACCTGAGTTAGGCTCCCCAGAACCCAAGCTGAAAAGCTAAAGAGGTAAAGAGGTGTGTTCTTGTAATACTGCAGTAGAGAGGTAGAGGTAGAGAGGTGGATCTCTGGAGCCTTCTGGTCAGTCAGCCTACAGTGTCAGGCCAGTGAGAAACCTGCTCTCCAAAAACAAGGTGGATAGTGTCTCTGAAACTACAGTAAAGGTTGACCTCTGGCTTAAACACACACACACACACACACACACACACACACATACACACACACATACACACACACACACCACAAGATGGAGGAAAACAATGGGGTGGGGCTTCAGGATAGAGAAGCCGTGTTTTACGTGTTGTTTGATATTGTAAACACCCTGCCACCTATTGGCCTTGTCATATTAAAGAAGCAGTATCAACTCATTTGAATCAAATAATCCCACTTCGTTTCCCATGAGGCACCCCACTTAGTCACATATCGACCCTGAGATTACAAGAGCTGCTCGATTTCTAGCAATGAGACCAAACGTGCTAGTACCAGGCCCTGTTACCACAGACTCTTTTACGAAAATAGAGGCTGAAGGGGTCCATGGCCGTCCCTGTCACCCAGGGAACCTACAACCTTAGAGTTCTGAGCAAAGGGTCTCAAGAGGAAAAGGAGAAAGAAAGAGAAAACTTTTAAGAGGAAAGGCTGCTCAGCTGGCCCGGCAGCCATGAAACAGATACCAAGTCGCCAAAGCTGTTCAAACAAATGCCTTTAATCTGTTTTCAACACCTGTCACCAAGGAACAGGAAAGGGGGCCTTGAGAGGTCAGAGGCCTTCGACACACAATGGGCGAGAGTCCTTTCACAAGACCTTTGGAGTATACTCCGAAGCTCGCATAAATTAGTCTGGTCTCTTCATGCAGTTACTATCATACATGGCGCCCTATTCCATGGAGTGTTGGCTTGCTACGTGTTCTCCGTAGTAACAGTGTCTGGCACTAGCATGTTTGGTTTCTTTGCTAGAAATTGTTCTCTTGGTTGTCTAAACTAGGCAGAGACAGAGCCCAGAATCTCTGTGCCATGAACAGGCATGACGGGGCTTGTCTGCCCTCTTATCTGTCTCCATGGGACTCTGGCAGATGTAGGGCTAGACTGCCCAGACTAGAGGGAGGGCTCGTGGTGGTGAGAGCTCCTCAGGACTTGACTCTTCCCACGATTCATGGGAAATGTGGGAGAGAGCTAAGAATACCAAACCACAGAGGTGCCACGGGGTTTCATTCTCCCTCTTCAGCCAGGATCAGCCCTTCCCTTCTCTTTCCTGGCGTAGTTACTTGGTGCTTGGTTACCCACATGTAAAACAGCTTCTGGACCGGGGGAGATAGCACAGTAGGTAAAGCACTTACTTGCCTCACAAACACAAGCGCCTGAATTTGATCTCCCAAAACCTCCATTTTAAAAGCATAATGATGGGACACACTTTCAATCCCAGCCCTGGGAAAGCAGACAGGTGGATCCCCGGGATTAATTGGCTAGCCAGCCTGGTCTACTTGGGAGCCAGTTAAGAAACCCTGTCTTGGGCTGGAGAGATGGCTCAGAGGTTAAGAGCACTGATTGTTCTTCTGGAGGTCCTGAGTTCAAATCCCCGCAACCACATGGTGGCTCACAACCACCCGACATGAGATCTGATGCCCTCTTCTGGTGTGTCTGAAGACAGCTACAGTGTACTTAGTTATAATAATATAAAAAATCTTAAAAAGAAAAGAAACCCTGTCTCAACAAAACTGGGTGAAAGGTGCCTAGAAAATGACACCTAAAGCTTTCCTCAGTAGCCTACACACACACACACACAGAGAGAGAGAGAGAGAGAGAGAGAGAGAGAGAGAGAGAGAGAGAGAGAGAGATGGAGCTTCAAGATGATCCTCTCCTGTGCTTTCAAGTTTTCTCCAAGGCTTTCTAGTACATGATCAGGCACAGCTTAGCTTCATCCTTGAGTCTTCATGCACCTCAGTGAACATCTATTTCGTCTCATGAAGGAGCTGGATTAAACAGCCCCAGATCAGCCTATCCATGCTAGCAGCCTACCTAAGTCACTGAATCCCAAGTGCCATCAGCAGCCAAGCGCTACAGACATAGGAATCTAATCCCTGGTTCAAGTTACTTCTCCTGTGTTTGCCCCTGGCCCAGCATCTTTTCCTTGAAGTCCCAAGGAAACACTTAAGCCTCCTCTGATTGAGAAGGGGTGTCAGGCTGTGTGAGCAGAACAGACACCCTGGGGGGGTCCACCAGGCCTTCTGCTCTGTCTCATCCACCTTTGGCTCTCTTTGAAACTCTCAGCACAGACTGCCTTCCTGTCTGTCTTTCCTGAGCCTGGTGTCTGGTGAGGCTCACAGTGATGCCTCAGGAGGCAGAGATGGGTCTCTTCTTTTGTTTTTTTTTTTT